>NC_085094.1:8392769-8435769 GCF_963422355.1 Corticium candelabrum | reverse complement strand
GAAGTCGTCCAATGTCTTGTGGAAGACGTTGTAGTTGGTTGTTTCGTAGTGACAGTACACCAAGCTTTTGGCAGCTTCCCATCTAAACAAACAATGACATACCACTTTCTAACAAATCTTCACATCCATATCAGCTACACATTCTAATCTGTACAACCACTCACCAACCATTTATGAATATTATCATTTGCCAATGTTACACAAAATACAACATTATGCCTAGTTTTGATATTGACTATTGACTCGGATTGCTGCCAACTCATAGAATTCTTTAAATGTCACTCTCACCTGTTCTGCCTCCTTCAATCAATCAGTTGACAATATATAGCAAGTCTGCTTCAGAGGACATTACTGAAAACCTTCCTGTACATAACTAATACTCTGTCTATCCACCCATCCATGAAACCACTAACTATTGTTTGTCTATCTATGATAGAACTCAAAACCCATGCCAAGAAAACACATACTATCAGTCAGTATACTATAATTCTCTATCAATAGCAAAAGACAAAGCAAACAGAATGCTAATGCTAACCTCTAGCGGCAAACTGTACAACTCGTTGTCATCAGCAATGAGTGTCCGCAGATTATGAAGACATCCAACTGACGAAGGAAGTTGCTAGAAAAACATCATAACCTTTACTTTCTACATACTGTAAATCCAAAAATTTTTTCATACTAATGAAATTTTAGTTATTTTCGTACAGGTACCTGGTTGTACTAAAATAACATGAATACTAAACTTTATAGATAGATGCACTTGAATTCAGCTACAGTACAGTGCTGATGTTCTGTATGAAAATAATACGTGTACGAACTACTTAATGGGCAAAAGTACTAAAATTTATGAGTATGAAAATTTCTGGATTTACAGTATGTATATCCATGGCAAGAAAACACACCTGCAGCTTGTTCTTGGAAATTGACAGTTCAGTGAGACTTGATACACTGCACGTACAGAGAACACTACCATCAACAAGAATAACGACCAGAGCCACAAGAACTGACTTTCCCAGACTTTGAGGTAAAGACACCAACTCGTTTTCATCTAATTTTAGAACAGTAAGTTTTTGAAACAAACCTAAAAAGAATAGAAATAAATTACAACAAAATACTGAAAAACCTTGAAAAAAGAAACACAAAAACAGGGTATGACACCACTACACAATGCAGCCACATACACACACAAATGTAAGTCATCTCTACCAAAGCTCTCTGGCAATTCTTTCAGTTGGTTCTCATTGAGATGTAAGTCCTCAAGACTCTCCAGCCTATGAATATCTCTGGGTAAGCTCTCTAAAATATTCTGTGACAAGTCCAAGAAGAAAAGTCGTCTTAGAAAGCAGATTTCATTTGGAATACTTTGCAAGGCATTTGCATCTGCCCATAACTCTCTCAATGTCATCAAATTTCCCACAACCGAAGGCTAACAACAAAGAGAACTCACTGGCAATCACTCTGCATTGTGACACAGCAATCTCACACACACCAACTGTTCAAAATGATTATTTCCCAAATCAAGGCGTCTTAGACGTCCCATGTGTGTTAGTGATCTAAAAATAGACATAGCAAAGTATGCAAAGACAAGTTCAGCTTGTGCTATTTACTAAAACTGATCTCACTCTGGTAGCACTGCCAGTTGGTTTTCTCTCAGTTCCAACACTTCTACTCGACATAACCTAAAGATGTAAAAGACATTTGCTCTCTAGTACACTCCTTGGAATCTACACTTTACATCCGAAATACGCTCTGATGACATGTCTCTGCTTTTTCTAATTTAAATCAATGATGTCAATCAACTTTCTGAGTAGCTAAATCGTAGTTAAGACTGGTAAGGAGTGTATTGAATTCCAGATCAACAGAGTAGATCTAGAGTCTTTGAACATAATGGCAAAAGATTGGCTACCACTATGCATGTTGACCATTGTAAACAAGAAGCTGCCTGTCACCACAATATGATATAAAATTACAAACACAATATGATATAAAAATTACAAACACAATATGATATAAAAATTACACCACAATATGATATAAAAATTACAAACACAATATGATATAAAAATTACACCACAATACGATATAAAAATTACACCAAAATATGATATAAAAATTACACCACAATATGATATAAAAATTACACCACAATATGATATAAAAATTACACCACAATATGATACAAAAATTACAAACACAATATGATATAAAAATTACACCACAATACAATATAAAAATTACAAACACGATATGATATAAAAATTACACCAAAATATGATACAAAAATTACACCACAATATGATATAAAAATTACAAACACAATATGATATAAAAATTACACCACAATATGATATAAAAATTACAAACACAATATGATATAAAAATTACACCACAATATGATATAAAAATTACACCACAATATGATATAAAAATTACATCACAATATGATATAAAAATTACACCACAATATGATACAAAAATTACACCACAATATGATATAAAAATTACACCACAATATGATACAAAAATTACACCACAATATGATATAAAAATTACACCACAATATGATATAAAAATTACAAACACAATATGATATAAAAATTACACCACAATATGATATAAAAATTACAAACACAATGTGATATAAAATTACAAACACAATATGATATAAAAACTAGTAAATGAAGCTGTGTTTACACCGTCGCTTCAGAGCTACGAGCGTGTGTGTTTCTGTGTGTGTGTGTGTGTGTGTGTGTGTGTATTTATTGTTAATATCAATGTAAATTTTATTAATTTTTGTCTATTTATTGTCATTATCATTAATTAATCATTAGCTTGTTGCTAGAATGTATAATTCTTTGAAAACCCAGGGATGTGTCAATGTGATTACAGATAATTAACTAAATACCATCAATGTCCCACACTACACTTCAAATTCAGTACATGCACATGCGTGACAGCTGCGTCTCTTGCACTGAGCAGGTTTGTTATCCACGTTATTTCTCAATTCTGCATGCAGCGCTCTTGCTTGCATCACTTAAGGTGAACACGATTATCATGCTTTCGTTGAGCCGTTGCTATCATCTTTCGTTCCGTTAAAATTAATTCGTGGTAGCTAGAGATCAATGTACGTGCACGGGAAATACTGTATGTGTATGTGTAGCGACCGGATCCAGAAGAAAGTATGCAGCGCAACATTTCCAACGAATCTTTCTTGAAAGGCGACATCGATCGTTCATCATCAGTCCTACCTACACCTGTAAATATATTCTTGAACGGAGCGGGCTTATTATCCACGTTATTTCTCGATTCTGTAGCGCTCGATCTTGCATCACTTGCAGTTAACTACTGAGGTGGACAAGATTATCATGTTTTCGTTGAGCCGTACGTTGCTAGCATCTTTCGTTCCGATGATAATTTGTCGTAGCTAGATAGATAAAGATTGATCTCGTATGTCTCCTAGAAACACTGTGAAGCGACATGTAGTGACCGGATCCAGAAAAAAGCAGCGTTAGCGTTTCCTACAAATCTTTCTTGCAAGACGCCGCCGATCATTCATCATCAGTACTACTTACAACTAAAACATATTGCTCTCTTGAAGATCGCGGATGACATGTTGGTCGTACGCAACGGTACACATGCATGGTCCCATGGGACCTTCGCTTGGCTTCTTGAAGAATGATGGATTCGTTTGCTTTGCGATTCTTCTGTAAAAAGTAACAGGCGCGTACAACTCTAGCCTGAACTTTATTCTGCCCTTCTCAGTTTGACGACGGTTTAATTAATCTTTTACTATGGATATGACATCTCGGCTTTTCTGTCATAATGCGCAGGATTGTTACGTCACCCATTGTTGGTGTCCCAAAGGACTGCTGATTGGCTCAACAAATTCCTGAGAGTGATTCACGCCGATATGCTATAGTTACGTCACCTACGTTTCACGTCCCAAAACAACTGCTGATTGGCTCGACAAACTCCCCGAGTGTGACACACGCTTACAAACAAACATAGGTACAAACAAACAAACATAGGTACATAGCGACATACCAACAGACAGACCGGATGTCAATTCAGCCCGTTTAGAGTGAGCTTCTCGTGAAGCAGTCACCACTTATTGTGGTGTCCTTCTTTTATGCTCGTAGCTTAATATGATATAAAAATTACAACATTACTGCAGCATTCCTAAAGAGACACTTTACTTCCTTGACAGGAAAACCAGTATACACAGAGAACAATGCAACACTTGACAATTACTTCCTGTCACCAACCACAAGCAGAAAAGAAAAAATGTTGACTATATGATTTCTTAAGTTAATTCAAGCATCTCACTCATCTCCTGAATTAATTAATTAACATTTGAAAAAATCACTAAATGTGTAGGTATAAATAAATTGAATTTATAACAACAATGCAGTTCACAGTCCGTTAACAACAAGTAGCCTTATTAAATTCACAAACAGAGCATATTCACTTGTTAACTTAACCTCATTCACCTTCCAATGTTGTCTGGCAAAAATTCCAAGAAAGCATCATTGAGATAAACCTCTGTCAAATTGACAAGGGAAGTGAATCCATCTGGTAACCTACACACAACAACAGTTCACAAGAACAGCAGCATCTTCCACCTGTCCCATCAACTCTAGATTATTATTACACAGCTACGTAACACCACACAACTATAATGTGTGCAGTCCGTGTAACGACAAGTGTATTGTGTGTGTGTGTGTGTGTGTGTGTGTGTGTGTGTGTGTGTGTGTGTGTGTGTGTGTGTGTGTGTGTGTGTGTGTCCTAACCGTCCAATAGGATTGACGCTAACATCGATCTTCCTCAACTTGCTGCAGTTCTTGATCTCATCAGGTACGTCTGGAATGTCTGCATGCAACAGTCAACGTAGCAAAGACAATTGCCTACCACATTGTAGTAACACAATACATACTGTTCCTACTGACGTCAAGTTCCTCTAACTCGGTCAGATTCCCAATGTTCGGTGAGAGCGACTCTATCTCGTTGTCAGCAACGCCGACTCGTGATAGCGATGTAAAATTGAATAGTGTCTCAATACAAACACATGCAAAGTCAACTACACAAACAACAACACTGAATACTATGTTCTTACCTTGGGCAACTGTTTAAGCGCGTTGCTGTCCAACAATAACGCGTGCAGACTGTTTTCTAATCCGTACAATTCCTCAACTGGAACTGTAGTCAAGTTACAGTGTTGGTAATCTGCTATTCGAGGCTGTTCTTCCTCCGACACGTCGCTCATACAAGCACCCATGGCTTGCAGCCACAACCAGTAACAGTTGCTCTTCCTTGGGACGTTACATAGAAAACCTTCACATCCGGGTTTTCGCATTTGCCCCGGATTAGCCGCGATCATACCATGCACGCCATTTTGTTACGGGGGTAATGGGCCCTACGCGGTAGGTGCCAGTTGTACGTCAATATTGTAATGCTTTCAGTTGTATTATAGACTCTAGTAATGCAACTCAACACAGCTACTAAAGTTATTCGCTGTTCTGCGCTTTAGCATACCTTGTACTACGCATGCTCCAAGTCTTAAAACTAATAGAGTCAATACTGTCACATCTCTCCTCTTTCAATAAGTAACATAGTCCTTCAGTCTTGCCGGTGTTTTGATCTCCCGTCCTGATCTGGTCACCTTCTTTGGCGAGGTTGGGAGTTGCTATCCCTGTTCTGTGCTGTCTGATGGATCTCCTAGACTGGTATGGTATCATGGTGGTCGACGATGTCCGAGTCATAGTCCAATCCCTCGCTAAGTTCAGAGAGCGGTTCCAGTGAGGGGTTCAGATGTCGTCTATTTCTGCACAGAACTTTGCCTTCGTGTTTTATCACGTACTGCTTTATCCCTACTGCAGGTTTCCATTCTTTCCCTTTTGCAATCGAACGACTTCGCCTGAGCATAGTTCTCTGTTTGGTCAAGCTCCTTGGTCATGATAGTACTTCTGCTGCCATTGTCATTGTTTCAGCTGTTCCCGTACGTCTCGAGGCATTGTGGCTGAAGCACTTCTGGGGCTGCCGGCAACTTTGACTTCAAGGTTCAGGGCATGAGGAGCTCGGCTGGGGACGCTTGCAGCTGCGGTCTAGGAGTGTTTCTTTGGTTGAGCAGTGCCAGGTACGGGTCTCCTCCATCATGAAGTGTCTTTCTGAGCAGGTTCTTTATGATTTGTACGTTCCTCTCTGCGAAGCCATTAGATTTTGAATACCCCGGGCTTGTGGTTGTAATGGTGAATCCCCATTCATTGGCGAAGGTTTGCATTTCTCTGCTTGCGAATGGCATGTTATCAGATATTATTTCTTCTAGAATACCGTGAGTAGCAAACATGTACTTCATGGCGTTAATGGCCGGCGATGAAGTCTTGTCTCTCCGTTGCTGAAAATCTATGTACTTGGAATAATCCACTACTATCAGATAATCTTTTGCTTTCAAAGTCATGATACCCACTCCCAGCTTTTCCCATGGCCTTGTTGGTAGTGCATGTGGCAAAAGAGGCTCCTTAGTACTGCTCCTCCAGAAACACAGACAGGTCCTGCACTGACTAACCACTTGGTCGATGTCTTTTGTCATTCCTGGCCAATACATGACCGCTCTTGCTCGCTTTTTGCATCTTTCCAGCCCTCGATGAGATTCATGTGCAATCTTTAGCATGTCTGATTGTAGGGCCTCTGGTATAATTATCTTCCTTCTTTTGAACAATATGCCGTCTGCCTGATGAAGCTCGTCTCTGATCGTCCCGTATGCTCGTATCTTGGTTGACACATCTTCAATCTTTGAAGGCCAGCCCATTTCTATTTGTCGATTGAGACGTTGTAGCTTTTGATCTGTTGCCATGGCCTGCTGTAACTGTGCTTTCTTTTTCGCACTTACTGGCAGCAAAGTGACAAAAGCATGGACCATGACTTGCATGTCACTGGTAAGTTCTGGCTCCACGTCGTAACTAGTTGCCAAGTGCGCCCACAACAGAGCGTCTGCTGCATACATAAGCTTGGCTGGAACATAACAAACCACCGGGTCACATATCTGTAGCTGTAGCATCATTCTTTGGAGCCTTGGTGGTGCTGCACCAATTGGCTTCTTCATTATAGCTTCCAAAGGCCTGTGGTCGGTCTCAATATTGGTAGTCTTTCCATATATATATATATATATATATATATATATATATATATATATATATATATATATATATGGGTGGAATTTCTTGCATCCATAGGTCACAGTGAGCATTTCCTTCTCTATTTGTGCATAAGCTCTTTCATCAGTTGTCAGTGTCTGTGATGCGTACGCCAATGGCTTGCCTTGCTGCATGAGACATGCCCCTACGCCACTCTGTGATACGTCCGCTTGCACTGTGACCGGTTGCTCAGGATCATAGAATGCTAGCACTGGATCACTAGTGAGTGCCCACTTTATGTCATTAATGGCGGCATCATGCTGTGTATCCCATTTCCACATGCTTCCGTCCTTTATCAAATCTCTGAGTGGGGCTGTGATATCGGACTCCGCTGGAATATACAGGGGGCCAAGAACTTAATCATGCCTAGCAATCACTGTACCGCTTGTTTGTCTTGGGGCTTCCACATACCCGCAATTCCTTCAATCTTTTCCGAATCCGGTAGCTGTCCCTGTTGACTAAAAATGTGACCCATATATTTCACTTGGCGAACCTTGTACTGTAGCTTCTGGGGACTGAATCACACATTCCTTTCTCTTGCTTGTTGTAACACCTGAGCGAGGGCTTTGTCATGTTCCTCTTCCATCTTGCCTATTCAGGTCATCCGCAATCACATGAACGTTTGGGATCGTTCCTTTCCTGCAGCACTTCACTAGCTGAAGCCAGTCCGAACGGCATCCGTGCGTAGCACTTTCTACCCCATGGGGTGCTGAATGCACACATCCTGGCTGACTCGTTAGACAATTTGATGTGTCAGAAGGCATCCTCATGTCGACTACTGTGAATACCGCTTTGCCAGCCAGTTGAGCTTGGACATCTGCCATTGTTGGTGTTTGGTGTCTCTCCCTTTTGATGACTTTATTGAGGGGTCTGGGATCCAGACAGATCCTCATGTTCCCATTCTTCTTTTCTGTTATCACGAGATTGTGAAGCCAGTCAGTTGGGCCCTCGACGTCTTGTATAATACCTTGTTGCTGCAGTTTTGCCAACTTCTGTTGCAGTTTGGTTCTCTTTGCATATGGTATGACTCAGGGATGTTGCACCACCGGAATAGCATCTGCTTGAAGCTGGATGTCATACTCTTTGTCATACTCTTTGTCATACTCTTTGTTATACTCTCCTATTCCTTTAAACACATCCTTGTTCTGCTCAATGTGTTGCTGCCTGGTGTGACCTAGTTGTATATCCACAGTCACCATATTGTCCACACGCCTCTTGAGATCCAAGTCCTCGCATGCTGCTCTTCCAATGATGGCTAGGTTGTTGTCAATAACATAAAATGTGAGCCTCTTCCTGCAGCTCGCCTTGTTCCTGCTGACTAAACAACTGACCTCAGTTGTGCCTCTGGGTATGATTTGACCACCACCAATTCCTGTAGGAATCTTGATGGTGGGCTGCAATTTTGTCTTGAGAACTCTGTACACATTAAATGGCAAGATGTTTGCCTGGGCCCCGGTGTCCAGCTTAAAATCAATCTGCGTACGTGTACGCTCCAGATCAAGGCGTTCCGTCCACTCTGCCGTGTCCCGGATATGCCTATGAATATAGGTGACATCAGTAGCTCTTCATTCTCGTCACTGCCTGCTTCATCTGCATTGTCTACCTGGAATTCAACCTGCCTAATTTGCCTGGTCGTTTATAGACAGACTTTGGCCAGATGGTTTCTCTTGTGACATGCTGAACACGTCTTTCCGTAGGCGGGGCACTGTCGAGATGAGTAGAGGCCTCCGCAATACTTGCATGCCGCTTGCCTGGTCTTGGATGACTTGCCACTATCGTGAATCCTCGAGCTCAGATTGGGCATAGTGTCTGGCTCGTGCGTCGCTGCTTCTGTGTATCTCGAACGGCGCCTAGAGGTACTTTCATCGCCTCTTTCTTCATAGCTTGCACCTGCTCTTTTGTTGCTTCTGCTGCTCTGCATATATCCAACGCTTTCTGCAAAGTAAGGTCTGATTCTCGTAATAATCTGTCTTTCACGCGTTTGTCGCGGACGCCATACACGATCTTATCGCGTATTAGAAGATTGCGTTGGTCACCGAATTCGCACAACGCCGCCTTTACTTTCAGCTCGGTAACCCATTGATCTACTGCCTCACCTTCGACCAGAATCTGTACCTCTCGTATACGGTGTTGCGCCTGGGGTTGCAATATGTCTTGACTTGCTGGAGTACAGCGTTGACATCCTGTCTAGGATCGGGTTGCTGTAAAACGCAGACTGCAGACTACGCAGACTGCAGACTGCAGACTACGGAATGGGGAGTTGCAGACTACGGAACAGGGACTTTGGCGCTTTCAAAGTTCAAAGACATGCGCACATTCTTCTAAACATACCTTCACGTGCTAATGTGTCCGGCCTTGCCTCATGACATTGTCATGTTCAGTGAAACAGCACGGCTAAGCCTCTTCGAAGCCGCTTCTATCTCCATCTGTGCGAGCACGTACGTCGTCTGGATCTACGTCGATCACATGCGCGACAACTAGATAGTGAAACCAGGGGACCGACGCAATAGACAGCCTAGTGTTTCTCCATCAGAGTCTGTTTGTAAAATTTTTCTGTTCATATTGTGTGTGGTGAAGCGATAGTTGGAAGCACGAGTTGAAGAATGGACGATAGGCGGTCTACTTGAAAGAAAGGCGGTGACGTGTTGTCTTCTATCATATTTATCTTTGTGCTTCCGTCTTCGGTCTTTAGATGCTAGGAGATAAAGCAGCTACTTGCTTTCGACCAACGTATGTTGTAGCGCATCGCAGTCGACTAGAGAAGATAGATGTATAGATTCAGACAGGCCCGTAGGAAGCAAATAAAAAGTGGTACGGCCTAACGCACGCTAAAGGGCGTGGCTTTTAATTTAGTGCGCGTTAAAGCAAGAGACCAATGCTCCAATTAATAATGATTATTTAGTAAACTTTCCAAATAGTGATTCCCTGTGCTCAGACCCTGCTACGAACCTATTCCCAATCTCTGCTAAATCTAAATCATCAGTAAGGTCCTTGTGAACGTGCAGTACCATACAATTATTAAGCCTGATTTGGCTCATTGTGCTTCGAAGGTGAAACTGAATGGCAGTAGGCTGGTGAGGTGACTCACTTAAAGAAGGCGTTGATCTTGTATCGTTTTTCTTTCCAATAACAGGACATTGGCGGAGAAAGAAAGAAGCCGGATGAGGAGCTTTCGCCATTGTCAATAACGCGCGTTATCTGAGGCCAAGAAGAGGGTAGCCTCGTACCCAGGCCCTCTGTATGTCTACCTGTGTGTGTGTGTGTGTGTGTGTGTGTGTGTGTGTGTGTGTGTGTGTGTGTGTGTGTGTGTGTGTGTGCGTGTACGTGTGTGTGAATGTCTGTCAGTCTGGTTTCAAATTGAATGCCTCCTTATATGTGTTTGTTTTTCCTCTTCTCTCTCTTTCGCTCGCGCAGAGAAGGGTCTGGCTAGGCGAGGCTACAAAAAGTGGTGCGGCCATGGCCGCACCAGCCGCACCGGCTCCTACGGCCCTGTCAGATAGGCTCTTTATTGCGCATGTATTAGAAAATGAAGATGCATTAAAATTGCTAGGACAGTGAAGATCACGGAAATTGCTGGATCCTGGTTCGTCGATGTAACAATGGTGCGGGAAGCGCATTGTCAACATGCAAAGTACTGGCGGCCTCATTAGGTGTGGGAATGTACTTGTACGCGCATACGTGTTCATTGTGTACAAATTCTAATCAGAGTTTGGAACTGTTTTGAATCCTTTTAACTAGTATAACAGGAAATTTTGTGTTTGAATGGTACTAATTAATTAATGAATGGTATTAATTAATTAATTAGTCTAGCACTTATTATGTAAACAGTTCTTTTGATAACAGCAAGCAAAAATTGACAAAATTGTATTGTAGCATGTCCTGAACTGTTCTTAGCTGTTTGTTTACGCTAAAATGATCTTAGGATCAATGACACTGCCCAACAACTGAAAACAAATCTTTTTCTAACTAAATCTTTTAGCAGTTCTTTTATTAAGCTACATGTCAACACCCAAGATAACTTTAATTAAGGAGCTCTGTGCCTTAACAAGAAATCGTTTACGATCTTCCTCTGATAATTCAACATCTTGAGGATTGAAGTTCTTGTTTTTTTGTTGAATGCAAGCAATGGATAAATGATAATGAGTTGCTTCCTTTTCGTGGAGAGTCTCAATGCTCCCTCTGTAGTGGGGTACAATCTATACTCGTTGCAAGTGAGACTGCCTCCAATGGCACAAGTGCGTAGCGTTCGTTCAAATTATAGAATCCATAGTTCGGATGAAGACATGGTATATTTACACAAAGACACACACACACACACACACACACACACACACACGCACACACACACACACACATGTATAGTCCACTAACCACCAAGTCGGTTTTCAGCTACTTGATAAATAATCTATATACAGAACAAGTAAATGCACATAGAGGATAGATACAACTATGTGAGTAAAAGATAACCACCGCCAAATCCCTATTCTGTTCATCAATCCAAGCCAGATATCATGAGTTTAAACATTCCACACCTGATCCAGCCACAGTCAAGTGAAGAAAGTGCTCCAATTAATAGTAGCTGTGCTTTGGTATGTGACTTGTTGTTTTGCCCACATAGTTTTGATCTTGCTGACTAGCCGTATTGCCCAGATGAGCTACAAGTTGTATGAAATCAACTCCCCTAGGAAGATTAGAAGGCACATGAGTCAACTCAATCAGCAACTGCCACCTGCAGCAGTACATCAATAAATTGCAGAAACAAGACCTGAGCCTACACGAATAACCAGCAAGGTCAAAGTTAGACAGAGTTGATCAAACTGTGGAATATGTATGAAAAAATCAAACTTCATTTTAATACAACATTATCTGTACATCTATACTTACTGAAGCATGACTTACGCAGTTGTGTACTTTCAGTTAAAATGCAGCAAATGTCAAATCAATTAACATATTATCATTATTATCATCATTATTAGTTATTGCACTGGGATATGCTTACTCTACCTGCATGGCCAAGCTAGATCTACCTCTAGGTCATATCTAGAGATATAACCAGTCAAAATGTTAGTTTTAGTCTACCTCAGATGGATGTGATCGTCTCCAAGGCAAAAGAAGTTTTCACCTTGTCAGCAAGTTCCGTGATCTTCACACTGTCCTGGCAATGCATCTTCATTGTCTGATACTGCGCAATAAAGAGCCTATCTGAATCGTGCGTGTGTCTCCTCTAGTCGACTGCGATGCGCTGCAACATACGTTGGTCGAAAGCAAGTAGCTGCTTTATCTCCTAGCATCTAACGACCGAAGACGGAAGCACAAAGATAAATATGATAGAAGACAACACGTCACCGCCTTTCTTTCAAGTAGACCGCCTATCGTCCATTCTTCAACTCGTGCTTCCAACTATCGCTTCACCACACACAATATGAACAGAAAAATTTTACAAACAGACTCTGATGGACAAACATTAGGCTGTCTATTGCGTCGGTCACCTGGTTTCACTATCTAGTTGTCGCGCATGTGATCGACGTAGATCCAGACGACGTACGTGCTCGCACAGATGGCGGTAGAAGCGGCTTCGAAGAGGCTTAGCTGTGCTGTTTCACTGAACATCACAATGTCATGAGGCAAGGCCGGACACATTAGCACGTGAATGTATGTTTAGAAGAATGTGCGCATGTTTTTGAACTTTGAAAGCGCCGAAGTCCCCATTCCGTAGTCTGCAGTCTGCAGTCTGCAGTCTGCGTAGTCTGCAGTCTGCGTTTTACAGCAACCCTCTAGGATCAGGTTGCTCTGCTTCCTGTGGCGGGAACACGAACGTCTGGTAGATCTCTTGGGCTTCAGGCCCAGCCACACGAAGTATGGCCGTCTGCGTGGCGGGTGGCTTTTTGTCTAACTCAGACGCCTGGAAGTAGAAATTGCTGTTCCCACTTGCGCCATGCTTCTGCGAGGTTGCGGTCGCAAATCGACATTTCTGCTGGTGGCTTGAGTCGTTCCATTCTGACAACATGTAATGGTTTTTAACTTTTAGTTGTACTCGCTGTTCTGCGCTTTAGAATACCTTGTACTACGCATGCTCCAAATCTTAAACTAATAGAGCCAATACTGTCACAAATATGCCTTCATAGATCAATTAACTGCCACTTGGTGTAGCGGACGTTGTTTGTAGCCTCATTCAAGACACACACTACGTCACTACTACGTGTGCTATAATTACAACGGGAAGATTCAAGCACTAGACAGATCTAGAACATTCACACTAGAGCGTTAATTCAAAAGCAACAGCTAATGGCTGACAAGAATTCAATTTTCTAGTCTATCAGCAAAATGCTTTAAAAAGGAAGAGACAATGAGTGATCACTACAATCAAAATTGAAGAAACTCAGACAGAGTACTGAAGTCATCAGCAGGTCGTGTGCACTTAAATGCTGACGATCACAAGTGATTTTCAATCTTTCCTGACAGTTTGCTTTCACTTGCTCCAACCATCGTATCCACCTGCCAATATAATAGACAAACTGGCAAGAAGCACTCTTGAATATAACACCACAAACAAAGAAGTCTGGAAATTCCTTTCTACATGATGGTGAACTGTACATGCACACCAGTATTTTATTCTTCATAAACCATCCAGAGACAGACACACAAACAGACAGACACACAAACAGACAGACAGATTCATTCTATTGTCATCAATTACACTACCTACCACACCACTCTTGTTACAGGTACACATAAAACTGACCTTCTCACCACCTTTATAAAATATGAATGTGGGCATGGCAGTAACTCCCTCTTCTTCGCCCACCTCCTGTAGCCATAGAATTTAGCTAGCATACTTTCTTTAAACCATCACAAACCTTACATCAAGTTCATCCACGTTCACTTTGAAAGCGAAGAATTTTCCACTGTACCTCATCGCCAGTTCCTAATTGCCAACAAACACACAAAACTGTCTGATAAACCCTTCCCAGTCGACACCCATAGCAGAAATACATATTTAATAGTCACCAAGTACACACAGAACAAATACATGTGCTTATAACACATCTATGTTTAATGTAAACCTCCTCCTCAATATAACGTACATCAAAGAAAGATTAGTTGTTCCCTAATAAGACAATACTAGCACACACATACAGCAGTGCAAATCAACAAATCTAAATGTGTAAGTCAGTGCTGTTTCTACAGAAATAATCACAATAACATCATGCAGAGTGATGTCATATAGCATAAACTGTCATCCTTACTCCTAACAACTGCCTGCTCTCTGAGTGTAAATGTGATGTACGGTGCAAACACACGCATATGAGTCACTTTCATAAAAACAGCACATGACAATGTGACATAAATTGTTTATTCACCATCTTCAACAAGAAAAAGTATAATATGGTACAAAATTTTATTAACTGCCTAGTGTTACCACATGACTAATAAAGTGGTCACAGTAGTCTCCCATATGCCCAAGTATGAAGCGTTAAGAGAGGGTCTGGCTACACGATCAAGACTTTGGTCATGCACAGACTGACAGAAACACTAAAGACAGAAATACATCAGACAGAGGACATACTGGAAATAAGACATCAAACAGAAAGCTAACAAAAATGTCCCCTAATGACTAATTGATTGACTAATAATATTTCCTCAAATCTTAATTAAATTGTTCTAGGCTATGTAGAATGCCATAAGTTTAGAGACGCAAGGCTGCCAGAATGACCATGCAATACTCCAAACAATATTGCCACATGCAGTCACTTTAGAAAACATGCAATAGTCCAACCGACAAACTTTGGGCACATTCGATTTATGGTTCTCGAACTTGAACTGGGTGTGTCTTAGAACTACTAGAACTGACGGAACTAGAGGCTAAATCGAATGCTAATTCTGCTTTCAGAATCGTACTATGCACGAGCATGCGCAGATTCAACATAATGGCAGGAACCGTTGAAAAAGTGGCTATTGTTGCAGCAGTTCAGTCTCTTCTTGACTCTGATGATACAGAGGAAGAAGTGTTTAAGGAAAAAAGACAACTCAATGAAGAGATTGAGGTGGGGGCCGTTTGAGGGCAAGGGGACGAGTCAAACGACGTGATCAAGTTAGTGTTAAAAGATAAGTTGAAGATGTTATAATTAGGCAAGCTATTGTTATGTATAATAATATTACACAATGAGTTTGATGATAACGTATGGTGATGCATCTGGGTGTATAGATACGATCTGCATGATTTCAAGACCCATTTTCCCGTGGAGAAAGCCACGTTTGAACTGCTCCAGCAGTATAGTGGACGACTCCCAGCATTTCAGCATCTTCTTCATCAAAGGGGAAGAAAACTGGTGACCTTACAGAAACAACTTCTCGTAGCATTGTGGGTCTTAGCAACACAGAATGTTTTTGTTCAGTTTCGGATAGATTCGACCTCAGCCGCTCGACAACTCATTCCATTTTTGTACAATTGTGTTCAGCAATTCATCTTAAAACATCTAGACGTATTATAAGATGGCCAAGTGAAGATGATGACTTTAGAGCAGTAGAATTGGGGTTCAGAAACAGGAATGGAATTCCATGTGTCATTGGAGCAATTGATGGTTGCCACATTCCTATCAAAGCGCCCACTCATTGTCCGGAAAACTACTACAACCGGAAAAGCTTCTATTCCGTTCTACTCCAGGGCATTTGTGATTTCAATATGAAATTCACAGACTGCTATGTTGGGTGGCCAGAGAGTGTTCACGACAGTCAAGTCCTCCAAAGATCTGATTTGTATACGAGAATCATTACTGACAAGGATCAACTCTTTCCCAGTGATACATATAAAATAGGCGATGCAGTATATCCTCTACACACTTGGCTCCTAACACCTTTTAGGGACAATGGTCATTTGAGAGATGAACAAAAGAAATACAACTACATCCACTCAAGTACAAGGATGGTCATTGAGAGGGCATTTTGCTGCCCTTAAAGGTCGGTTTCAAAGGTTGAAGTTCTTGGACATGAATCGGATTGATCTTATTCCACAAGTGGTAATTAGTGCATGCACTATTCACAACATCTGCATTATCGCCGATGATTCTGTTTTGCAGTATCTGGATGACATGCCAGATGATGGTGGATTTGATAGTCCTTTACCTCGAGCAAACAACGATCAGAGACAAGGTGCCGAAAAGAGGGATAGAGTAATGGAAGCATTGCCATAACATAATTATAGCTAGAACTCTATTATATAGGACTCAACAACATTAGTGTCAACTGACAAGTTTACAACCATTTAGGTAAGTACGATAGGATAATACTGCTTAGGTTTTAGTAAATTAATGAGTTCATTGAGCTTTGCAATTTTCTCCTCATGCATTCGAAATCGCTGCTCGCGCCATGCCTCGTCTTCCTTACTCCTCTCCTCTCTTATCTTTTGAAGCCACTGTGGAATTTCTTCCAAATCGATGGCCCTTGCCCTCTTCTTTGGACGCCTTACTTTATATCTAGCAGTTGATAATGGTAATGCTGACTCAGTGTCATTTTTGTCATCTTCTGGCTGGCTATCATCAATTTGGGTAACACCAATACCTGTGTCACCTGTTCCACTGCTGCTCGCTGTTGCCACTGGATTGACGTTGGGTCGAACTCCAAACAAATCATCCATAGCATCAAAGAACTCAAAGGTTTTACGGTCTTTGCCTAACCGCACAATTAAATATTTCATTTCCTGAGGCAGGTGTTTTCAGAGATTCCTAATTTTACCAGTTCTTTGTTGTTGTCAACAACACGCCTGTAGTTCCTTATCAACACCTTCCATCGATTCTCACAAGCTTCTCTTTGGATGAGGGGATACTTGGCTCGGACGGCAGAAGAGATCTTCTCCCATATGACCTTTTTCTTATAATTGGGATTTGTAAAATAAGCTTCATAATCTCGGTAGGCAGCAATACGAAGGAGAGTGTTGTCTCTGGTCCAGTTGAAAGCTTTCTTCTTGTCCAGACCATCTGAAACCGCAGGACTGTACTAGACCTCACGTCATCCCTAGATTCCGGGGACTCAATTGGAATGCCAGAATCTCCTGATGGTCTCCAATACTGAATCTCACTTGCAGTCAGGAACATGTCGATGCTAGCGTCAGGTGTAAGTTCTCGCGCCATTTCACCTGGAAACGTCGGGTAATCAGACAACAATAGGGCGTGGTCAATACAACAGGGCGTGTTCATTGACCGCAGTTCCAGCAGTTCCAGCAGTTCCAGATCTAGAGTTCGAACTGTTGGAATCGTTCCAGCAGTTCCAGGTCTAGAGTTCGAACTGTTGGAATCGTTCCGGCAGTTCCAGAACTAGAATTTAGTAAATCGAACGCAAGTTATTCGTTCACCCCACCCTCACCCCCCCGTTGATTCTAGTTCCAGAGCCATAAATCGAACGCGCCCTTCGTCTGTCAGTTGCCGTTTCACGCCTTCCACGTCTAGGTTATGGCATACGACAACCAACACTCGGTAGTAAACACGTTATCAGCAAACATCTGGTCACGTCCGGATTTGTACGAGACTGCATGTAAGTCGCGAAACCGCAATATCTAGTGAATCGCCACTGAAATACACAGTTCCAAGCGTAAATTCGGAGAGAAAAAGATAGCAGCAGCTGCACATCCTACGGATTCCTCCATGGAAATTAATGAACCTATATCCTGTCCGCGTGCACGTCCACCATGCATGCACACACGTTAAATAAATATTTGTATACGTACACACACATGCACGTACACACACATGCACATACACAGACAGACAAATAGACGGACAGACAGACCTCCAGTTTGGGTCCTATTTGTCTGCATGGACCGCACCAATCCGCATAGAAGTCGACAACAATCAGTTTGCCGCTCTGATCGCCTTTCACTAGACTAGCGTAGTCTTCCTGGCGACAACAATACAACTCAGTAGACAGATAATCGACAAGATAAACTCGTTCGCCTCTACCTCAGTCTTTATTTCTCTCACACACGGATCGCTCATGGTACACGTACAGAGCTGACTGTTTGCTATCCTCGATTTCCAGAGAAAGTACGCGCGCGCAAGCCCATTAATTAATGCATTCCAAGGGTTTGCAGTGTTTGTCAAGCTCTATTCAGCATGTGGAAAACGCAATACATTAAATTGTACAGTTAGTTCACCTTTAAAATTAAAGGCAATAACTTACTGTATATCAATTAATTAATTAATGATAATCATGCAATCACTAGACAATTGAAAGTAGTTTTACAATATGCCCTAGCCCTAGAGATGGTTTCAGCAAAATGTACTTAATAGCTACATTTCGCACACAAAGCCTTTCTAGGTCATCTTGATGCTGCTGAAGTGAGTGCTAAACAATATGCAACAGAATGAAGATATACTATGAGACCCAGATTGATATATCAAGAAATGTACAAAGCACTGACATTTACAAGCCATGAGTGTGTGTCCATGGCTACAACACACTGACTGAACTGTGTGATGATCTTCAAAAGGAACAAGAGTTGGTTCAAAGCAGTCTTCTTCAGACTCCCTTCCAAGACGTCCTCGTTTCCCCTTACCCCATGTATATACATGTCCACCTATAACATAAAATTGAAATACCATGTGCTGATATCAAATGGCACTTTTATCTATTGCCACTGTGTCAGTTCAACATTTCTCTTACGGTACAGTTGTTGACAATTAGCAATTGTCGACAATTTCCTATCGGTGTCTGTCTGTGTCTGTCTGTATGTATGTATGTGTGTACGTAGGTATGTAGTATGGATGTCCAGATATGTATGTATGTTCGCCTGTTTGTCTGTCTACTACATATATTTCATACACCAAAACTGATACACACAATATAGGCTAGTACATAGGGAAAAAACCTCCAACGGTTACATAAGACATAAAGTAGCTAAATTGACCTATACATGTATAGTTTTCTCACCAGATGTAACTGCAACTGTGAAGGTATCGCCACACTGAACAAGATCTACACGTTTGCCATCTAATGCTCTTACAAGCTGAGGTCCTTTCAAAGCTGCATCTCTTCGATATCCTAACTGACCAAATGCATTTGATCCAACTGTAAAGCACTGTCCCTTCTCACTCAACACAGCTGTGTGAGAAGTCCCCATTGCAATACTTGTAACTCTCTCACCACAGAGAGGAGCAACAGTAACAGCAGTAAAAGTAGAGACATCTTCAGATGCACTGACTGATGTCGCAGCAGGAAAACTCGACTGAGAACTAGCAGAAAAAGGCTTTTCTGACTTTCCAGTTTTCAGTTCAAGCGCACTGGATGGTCTGTCTGACTGATCCAAAGCTAGTTTATTACATCGATTGCTGCCACATGCCAATATAATGCCTTCTTGTGTTAAAATGACGCTGCAGTCTGTACCACAGAAAACAGACTGAGTTTGGTGAGAAGATGGGATGATGACTTGCTGAGGTGTTGTATGAGACGTCACACTTCCAAGACCTAATCTACCTGTAAATGAAACACTATGCTAAACATAAAATTTAATACTATGAAGAATTATACAAAGACTACCATTGTCTCCTCTTCCCCATGTAAACACATCACCTTCCACTGAACAAAACTACCATTGATTGCAAAACAGACAGACCAGTGTACTTATGATTCACCTGTTACAGCAGCCATGTGGCAAGCTCCACAAGACACCTGGTGAACTGAAAAACTGAGGAGTGCCTCGACAATTTTTGGCTAGAAGCAAAACCAATGAGATAAACCCATTCAGCTTCACCATAAATATGAGAAGGCAAATGCACATGCTTCTAACTGTCTTTGTGGTACTTGTGTAGTGTGGTGCAGTGTGGTGTAATGCAGTGTGTGTGTGTGTGTGTGTGTGTGTGTGTGTGTGTGTGTGTGTGTGTGTGTGTGTGTGTGTGTGTGTGTGTGTGTGTGTGTGTGTGTGTGTGTGTGTGTGTGTGTGATTTGAACAATCGTTCTCCTCACCTGTGCAATATCATTGTTATGACCATGACCTAGCGCTCCGTTAATTCCATTGCCAAATGTCATAAGAATCCCACGTTCCGTCAAACATGCAGTGAAAAGGTCACCACATGACACTTGTTTCACTGTCACTCCTGATAGACCATCCACATAACGAGGAACACTCACGTAACTATCACGATGAGAACTGCCATCTGATCGAGATGTCATCGTAGTCATTGTTGCACTTTGAGTCTAAGTAATACAAAAGAGTGCAGTTATGTGTCGACATGTACTACAAACTTATTACACTTCTTGCCCTGTATAAAGCTTGGCTTGAATCACACTAAATATATAAACACAAACATACACACGCATGCATGCACACATCAATAAACCATCCTTTCTCACAATCTTACAAATTTATTGTTTAATTGGATTAGAAACTTGTCTATTGATCTTCAAAAGCATGTAAATCTATTTACAACCGTCAGAGTCCCAACTGATATATATCTGTCAGTAGAAATGAATATTTGCTGTACCTGCCATGTAACAACTCTTCCATCTGCTGTCACTCCCAGTTTCTGCATTCGTCCACAAGCCACTGTTTGTACATGAGCATCAGACATGACCGCAAGCATTAGAGGTATGGCAACCCCTCCACCCCAGTAATACACGCTTGGACGTGTAGTTGACCGCAATTTGTAATGATCAAAATCAGTGAGGCCAGGAACACTGACACTGCGGCCATGCTTCATCTGATGTGAAGTATATGACATGGCATGAGATGCACTTGCCACTAATGGAACACGTCCAATGTCCGTCTGTAGATTTATCAGAGCACTAATCACAATCGGCTGTGCCATGATTTCATTTAATTGAGGTCGTTGGCTTGGATCTAGATGCAACATGCTGAGAATCAATTGCTTTAAGTGATCGCTGTACCGAGGAGAAATGGGAGCAAATGTCCCACGCATAATTTTCAATACAAGAGCAGGAAGATTCTATGCATAACAAAGACGTTTTGTCTATGCATGAACATCAACATCATTCAACATGCCAAGCATGTGATAAAATCAATACAGGCACCATTCATAATGTTCACTTACAACAAGCATATTTAGGGTGCATTTGAATACTAGTTCTAGAACTGGAATTGATGGGGGAGCAAAGTTCTCTAGCGTTCAATTGGTAGTTCTAGCAGTTCTGCCTAGTGAGTTGTTAGAACTGTCACGCCCTAAACGCAAAAATTTCCAGAGGTTACCACAGTGAAAAGGCAGGGTACAGATGCTGAGGCCATTGTGGACCTTCTTGTTGGTTCTAATGCACTTGCGGCACCATCGGCTTGGCAAACACCAGAAGAAACAACGTTTGGAACTGATTACAGTGACCTTCTTGGCAAGCAGCTCCAAAAAACCGAAAGCGAAAGCACTGCTGATGTTCGAACAGACTACAACAAGTGGAGTAGAAATACCACTCTACTTCTTATTGACGCTTACCGGAAGTATGAGCCTTTGAACTTGCCAACAGTTCTAAGCGTTCGTTTGCTAGCAAGAGTTCCAACAGCTCTGACAGTTCTGGCAGTTCCAGTTCTAGAACTGGAACTAGTATTCGCACGCACCCTTACAGAACAGTTGACAAACACAATGCAGTCATCCACAAAAAAAGTAGAACTTACTGATGCTTCAAATGCTCTCTGAAGAGTTGCAAGTTCATAGAGAACACAGCCAAGTGCCCAGATGTCACTCTTTTGATTATATCTAACTTTAGTCAAGACACATACATGTGCATACATACACATCGGCTATAAAAATATTACTCTTCTGTTCAAGCTCACCAAGCATACAAAACCTGTGGGAAAGGATACGGTTTTCCTTCACATAGTTCTGGTGATATGTAACATGGAGTGCCAACAACCTACAAATACCCATTCTCTAACCACAGAAATACAACTTATTGGTAGTTTTAATTAATGTATATGCATTTTTCCCAATTTCAAGTGCCCAAACAATGCAACTATTCAAAGTGTGGCAGCAAGAGAACTTGCAATGCAATATTTAATTGTATTTGTTAGACATACCGTGTGTGCCTTGCTCTTGCTGCTCAAAACTTTTGAGATTCCAAAGTCTCCAACCTTCACTACTTTCCTCTTCTTACAAAGCATAATATTTTGTGTTTTCAAATCTCGATGTAAAATATTCCTGGAGTGCACGTGTTGTAATGATAAAAGTATTTGAACAAACAGATGCATTATTTCCTCTTCATTCAACAGATGATCTCCACGTTGTTGAAGATACTCAAATATTGTCCCACCCTGAGCATACTCCATAGCAATCATAAGAGCTTTGTCTTCCAAAAAACTGTCAAAGTATGCAATGATGTTCGGATGACTGAGCATACTTAAAACCTTCACTTCATTCAATGCTGCTTGTCTCTCTTCTCGTGTCATTTCCTCGATTGGTATTTGTTTTATTATCACTAGATTATTGTCTTCTATTCGACGACAAAGATACACAGTCCTACAACAACAAAACCATATAATACTGTAAAGCATTGAGGTAGATAACTGATGCAGTGCCACGTCAATCGTCTAATCCTATTTAAAATTAACAGATACTTCACTCAGTAACAGATCTCTTGCACCTATGACATATGTTGCCTGTAATTCTATAACTCCGTGTTGCTCACAGAACACTTTTGGGAAAAACAGCTCTTCGTAACTCAACAGACTTAATTGCAGCAAGTCACTGCTATGCACACTTGTAGCAACACTACTACGATAAATAAACTCCCTCATTACATAAAACTGTGATTACATAAAGATTACAACCTGAAGAAATTAAGAATTAATACAATTATGTACAACATACGCATGCTGATCTCAAAATTAATTTCGTGGTTTACAAACAATTATAATTCCAATACGGGAGCACAAAATGAGACAGAAATTACTGTATCCTAATTCTTTAAGTGTCACGCAAACAAAATCATCACACTTTGATTTCACTAGACATGTACAATAGACACGGTTTGGAATCATTATAATTAGTGAAGAGATCAAATCCTGCATGTAGACTGCCTATGTCCGGTCTGCCTATACGTTAGTTAATTAATGTCTGTACAGTTAACTAAAAACAGCTACAAAAGACCAACAAACTGTGTTGCCATATCCATTGTCTCGGATGACTTTTATGAGGCCCCCATAACTATTCTCTATACAATGATTTCTTACCCGTATGCTCCTCTCCCGACACTTCTTATTTTTTCGTACTTCTCCATTAACTCTCCTAATCAACTCAATAACGTGCGCTAAGACTGGCCTCGGATCCCACACCGTCGCGCTCACATAAATTCTTTTTAATATTTTTTTATAAATATCATACCACAGCTTTATAACAACTACACTATTGTATATATACTGTACAATACTACGTGTTATAACACAAATTGTGCAGACTACAAATGCTCATAGACGTATATTAGAGTCATCAAGATCTCAGGAAGAAACAGCAGCCAAATTTGAAAGACGTTGGTCTTTCTTTGAAGATTCCACCTGATTTTTCTGTATTAACAAAGGCAAGTCAATTAAGTCAATTTCAGAAATCAGACATAATTACACAATGACCACACCCTAGCTAGAGATTCCAAAGCGTCTGTTTCTGATCGAAGTCTAATGACTTCTTCTAATGCATTCTTTATCTGCTGTTTTAAATCTTCACGACTCGTTTGCATTGCAGATGCTCCCAGTGAACTTTGTGACTATGCCAACCAACAATATTAAAATATGTTAATATCAAAGTCCATTTGATAAATATTAATAAAGATTAAAAACTTAATTTACAAATCATAAACACACTAACAAATACAAAAACATGGAGGACCACCAAACAGATTACTTGTGATCGCAATAGCTTCTGCATTTCCTTTACTGATTCCACCACTCGCCTCAGCTCTTCACATCTCTCCTTGTATTGTTCAATATGTAGCTGATGCTGCACCAACACGTCCTTGTTGATTCTTGTTTTGCTGCCCCGACTTCCATTGACAGACTTTGCTCTATGCAACAGTGAGCCGCTCGACATGCTGGTCTCGCTAGAATAGAGTTGAGTAGGTCGCCCATGACCAGAAAACCTTGATGAATGAGCTCGAACAGATTGTAGTTCAGATGTTTGTACTTTCTGCCTTACATCAGCTAACTCTCGATCCTGCAAGAAATATCTACTTAACAAAACTTAATTAGAGTAGATATGACAACGTACCTGAAACCTTTTCAGAATTGTCAGTTCTCTCTTCTCTTCGCGTAGACGTTGAATTTCTCGATCACGCAGTTCAATTTTATGCAGCAATGACTTGTTCTGACCAATCAGATAAAAGTTTTACCATCTCGACTTCATTACTTGTTTCATGTGTTAGTATGTGGAGTTACTGGGTTTATATAAACATTTGAAAAATTCCACCCTGCAACATTGTCAGTGCACAATTTCTGCACACTGGCCATAGTCCCTCAATAGCCAAGGAGCAGAAGCATAAAGCAACCCCTTCTTATGGTAGAAACTAAATAAAATTCAGCTGGGCAACTACAGTAACCATCCTAAACAAATTTGTGTGCATGCCTGTAGCATATGAATGTGACTCACATGTGATTTGTTATCTTCTTCAAAAATTTTGAGCAATAATTAAGTCCATAAAAACAAATCAAGTTGCTGTCACCATTCAACTATGAGAACTACAAGACAGCTTCTGACATGAACACAAATATCTGCATTCATAGGTGCATGTGTCACACAACAGTGAATGCAGCCGTGCACACAACTGCATGACACGAGCTTCTTTCTTTTTGCTAGTCAACAATGAGTTCACGACTGCCATTATAACAAGCGCGCGTGCGCACACACACACACACACACACGCACAAACACACACACACACACACACACACACACACACACACACACACACACACCATTTCCTAAAAATACATTCAATCAATCGGCTAATAAGTTTAGAAGTGCTACCATACCTCAACAATGACACGACAAACACATACAAGGTACAACATACATTAATAATTAATATACACAAAGAAAATAATTTTGAATAGCTACCGTAATGTTCACACCTGTCTCTCCAAATTGGAAGCAAGATTGTTCAATACAACTGGTTCTCCTCGTGGTCTCCTCTTCCCAATCTTCTCTGATCTCTGTTTATTTGATTCATTTGATTCCCCAGTTGTTTCTTTCTTCTCTATATCAGACTCTGAGAATTTCACAGCAACTGGTTGTCTCTCAGTCACACTTTCCTTTTCACTTTGATCAACCTCACCAGACCTTACCCTATTTGACAGTCTTCCAGCACTAATATCTGGTAGATTAACCCTACAACTAATTTCACTGTGTTTTGAATAAACGTCACGGAATGATGAAGGTGATGTGTTGCCTCGTTTCTTAGCTTTTGATGACAAAGTAACAACTGGACCATAATTACCAGTAGTGGTCACAGAAACATAAGAAGGATTTAAAGGCCTTTGTGGGCAAGCCAAATGTCTTACAGGTGCAACACGAGGAAGCCTGCATGTAAAATCATCAACAAATCGTTCTCAATATCAGCAACGAAATTGTGTTGTCAACTTTCATCAACCTGATTTGTATTGGAGGCACACAGCAATTGTGCTCTTGCTCACGAATCATCTTAAGAGCCATCAGTGCTTGCTTTCTTTCTCTACAACAGTACACCACACTGTTTGTAATCATACACTTGTTTGGATTTTGATATCTTACTCTTCAAGGTTTGCTTTTAGTGCAGCATAGTTTGCTTCATACCGACGCTTTTCATTCACATATGCTCTCCATTTCTTTTGTATGATGCTAGCTGCACGACTCCTCACAGAAAACTGCAATAAAAAGAAAGCTAGTAGACAGAAGTTCATATCATATTCACATGTCATCATTAATTTTAATTATCAGACAGAAACCAACATCTAAAATCATATTATACAACATCCTTTCTCATGCAACATTTGCTTTCCAGCAATATACCCACAGCAATTGACAGTTACTCAGATTTGGCAACTACTGTAAAAGAGAAAAATGTAATTAAAGGAATTTAATCTAATGTTTTAATGAAAACAAATTGTTTGCTAACTTTTAAATTGCTGCCAAAAGTGCCTTGTGTGTGTGCAGTTTAGCAGACCCTGCTAGTAATATCCTAGACTTGCAGAAGTGTACCACTCCAGGTTTGCTGAGTGTGCATCTGAGTGTAACTCAAGGAGCAGTTCTTTGAAGCAAGAATCACAGCTGCTACCAACTAAGTACTGTACAGTACCATAGGCTAGAGTTGCTAGCGTGCTTCACAATGCTGTTTGTGGTCACTTTTGTTTATAAACTATTGTACTAGTACTAGTAGTAATACTGTACTGTTCAAATGGATTCTGCATACTACTTGTAGTACTGGTTGTACTCACATCATTAACTTTTCTGCCGTAAACTTGCGCAAACAAGTCATCTTTGAAAAATCGTTAAAATTTCTCCCATTACATTTCCTCTTTACAGTATTTCATACCAATGCATTTCACATCTATTCACATAAACGTCTTACTAAATGTTTTCTGTTAGTATATGCATGACATTCCAGTACAAAAGAAATCAAAGTTGTAACAGAAACATTGTAAGATATGTTGTAGTTAACGTAATCAACAAAGTACACCAATAAAAAAATTAACCCAAGTGATCAACATTACAAGTGTAGGGGCATGTTTCTTTTATTCTCTTCTGCCTCTCTCTGCCTCTTCTAGAGACAGAAGAGATTCACCCTTGTTTCTTTATTTCGGTGGAGGTGTCAGAATAGTGGTCAGAGGTGTCAGAACCCTCTTCCGCCTATTCCAGGAGAGGAGCAGAAGAGCTGGAAGAGAAGAGGTCAAGAAGTTACTGACTAAACTCTGCTGTGTCTCTTTTTTATTGGCGTTTAGTTAGCACGTGCGTAACAACTTCTTCAAGCTCTCCAGATGATAAAAATCTTATTTCGTCATCTGAAAGAAGCAGCAACATCACTTCTGCTACCATTCCTGCCAGTTTGAAACAAAATCACTGCCAAAGAATTAACACAAGCACATGTGCAACATCTTCCGTACCGTTTCTTTATACGAAGATCTTCCATCTCGGCCAACTCTTCCAGACAACTCTTCCGGAAGAGGCAGAAGAGAATAAAAAAATGCGCCCCAACTAACTGATTCACAGCTCCATAACTATGTTTCCCCTATACCTGCAGCTTCTTAAGTCTCTGAACTCTTCTTCCCGTCAACAGTTGTCTTGCAGCACATTGAAGTACAAGAGCTGCATGCTCTCTTGATATATCTTGTCGTTGCTAAAGTAAACACACAACATTCACACAAATCTGTGAATATATCTTGATATCACATCCTGTTTAGCCTTTCTCTTTTAGACTTCTGTTGATGTGCTTTATACAACTGCTGCTGCTGCTGCTTGCCTACTCTCTAACTGTTCGTTCATCTGTTCCTTTGTCTGTCTAACCTTCTGCATGCCATGCAGTACACCTGTTGTGTTAGCAAGCCTATCTATTTGTCTGGCTGACTCACTGACTTATTTTAACTTCATTAACTTCTGTTTACATCTGACTGCAGCCCATCTGAGTGTGGCACTGACCAATTGCATTACACTATAGTGCTTTCTAAAGAATTGTCAGTTACACACATCTTATGTACCTTATATCGCCTAAATTTCCACCAAGCCTGCACAAGTCTGGCAGCACGATGAAATTGTCCACCATTTGTTCTTGCTCCTTCTGATACCAGAAAGTCAGCACAAGCCTTTTGTTGGCCATCTACAGCCAGGTCAAGTGCAGTCATTCTACAAGCAATTTAAACATCAATTCAGACAAAACAGAACCACCAGCATATCTACATGTCATTTACTTGTGAATTGTGTTATCAACAGCATTAATTGGAATTCCACGCCGAATTAGGAGTAAACAGCAGTCCGTGAAACCTCCAGCAGCTGCTCTGTGAAGTAGAGTACGACCATCTTGTCCCACAACTTGAATATTACTTCCATAACTGCATGTTGAAAACAATCAGTAGCCAACATGCAATGATCATCAAATATTAGTTGAACAACATGCACACAACTGACATAAAAACTGACACAGAAAGGCACACAGTCACTGCTTTACTGACTCTATGAGAACTCTGATAGCTTCTGTTCTTCCACTGTCTGCAGCATATTGTATAGCCCTGAAGAACATCTGATTGTATACACCTAACACACCAACAACTGAATTCACATTACAGCATTCCATTAGAATCTGTAGCATGCGCTTCAGCTCCAGCATCCAACAACACCCGAAGAACATCTGCATGACCTGCACGAGCTGCCAAATGCACAGCAGTTCTAACAAACAACACTTAATTAAGACAACCAACCACACAACATAAAACAATCTACTTTTATACCTCTGCCTGTCATCCTTTGCAATAACACTAGACCCACTCTGAATGAGATCAAATGTTGTTTCTGCGTGGCCATAACGAGAAGAAAGAAGAAGAGGAATAGCTTGCGAATTATCAGCTGCATGTAACTACAACAAACACAACACACACAATGCAATGCAAAAACGTAATATAATAACAAAAGTCTATCTACATCAGCTCCCTTTGATATCATTAACTGACACAAATCAGAGAGACCAAGATGAGCAGTTAAGTGCAGGACAGTGCAACCCTGCAGAATTGAATGTAAATATGCAAAAAGAGTAAGTGTAATAGTTGGTTAATTAATTAAATTCATAACTTACTTTGCTGTCTTGTCGTTTAGTATCCGTTTCTGATTTGAGCAGCCAACTGACTGTATCAAGACAATCACCAAATATAGACCAATAAAGAGGAGAGAAGCCAAATTGATCCACACAATCAAACTGCTTTTTCTACCAAATGAAAACAATAATCTGCTACTGTAGTAACTCACATGAAAGTGTTTTGTATGTCATTGCTTGCATGTTGACGTTGGTACATAAACTCCGATTGTTTGGCATTTAGTACAGACAAACTAGACGTAACTAACTGTGTGAGAAACAACGAGAAGTAGTGCAAACTGTATCAGCATATCTCTAACATGTTTCTACCTTAATTAAAGAAAAGCAATCTTTCTAGACATAGACAAGAAAGTACAACCAAACAGACAGAATAAAAAGCAACAGTACATCATATGCAGACAAACAGAGACACAACATCTGCAGATACAACTTCTGCAGTCAGACCACGAATACTAAACATCTACCCACCTTGTTCGTGAGAGCACTTATAACACTTTCTTGTCCCTTTAGTGCAGCATAGTGTATTGCCAAGGCTCCATAGTTGTCAGTACGACTGATAAGACAATCGACAGACTTGACACCCAAAAAGAATTTCACACAATTCAACTGATATCAAACACAATGTTTAGAATCAAAATATCTTAAAACTGTTTCGTGTGCAATGAAGCATACGTGGCCACTGAATGCTGCCCAATGAAGTGGAGATAAGCCAACAGCATCTGCAACCGATGGTGCAATGCCCTTCTTGACTAAATACTCAACTACTTTCATATTTCCCTAAAAATTGAGACACAAACTGTATCAACTGGTAACAAAACAATTGATGAGAATACAAAGACATATAATACTACAAAATTTCGTACAGTCAACAAACAAAGGCAGCAATTAGAATGTATTAAGACATGACAATACACATAGATGTATCTCAACATCATAATAATTATCATATTAATTACCATAAATATAACGCTTTAATAATTTAATTAAGACAAGCAATTAATTTTAATTTTAATTTTCTCACTTCAGCTGCTGCAATATGTAATGCTGTTTGCTGAAAGTAATCTGTGAAATGAAGTGTTGGCTTGTGATGGTCAACAATAACACGAATGCATTTCACATTCTATACACCAAATACAAGTTAGTTCGCATGACCATCTCCCTGTAACTAAACCAGAACTGCTTACTGAATTTGCTGCAGCCCAGTGAATTGCTGATTTTCCTTGCTTGTCTGAGGACGTAGGATCTGCACCTACCTTTAGCAGTAACTGCACCAGACCACTCCCACCATGTCTTGCAGACAACATCAATGCAGTCACTCCATCTGTATCTTTCACATCAACATCAGAACCTCCCTACACATACAAACTTTGACCAAACATCAGCGGCATATCATTGCAATTTGCACTGACTTCTTTCACTAATATAGTCAAGACATCAGTCTGACGACGTTCAGCAGCCACGTGGACACATGTTTGACCCTAACCAAATATGACACATATACACAACACACAAATACAGTATAATAATACTAAAGGAATTTCTTGCATGTAGTTACTGTTTTAGTTAACACATGCAGCCACACACCACGTTTGCATTGTCAATCACCTTGGAGTCAACTTTAGTGATGTCAATTCCTTGTCGAAGCAATAACCTAAGAATTTCTGTTTGACCAAGCCGACATGCCCAGTGAAGACAAGTACGACCTGAAGACAACACAACAACAAGTTCACAACACCAGAAAAATATATGTTCCTACATGATTACATTAAGACTAACCTTGCCTGTCTGTAGCATTAATGTCACCTTGATGATCAATCAATAATGACACACATGCAGTACTCCCACTTGCTACAGTCCACATGAGATAACTACATCCATTATCATCAATCACATTGACAAGAGATACAATTCTTGGGTCAGACAAAAGTTGCTTCAAAGTTTTTAGATTGCCATGGCAACATGCAGCAAACAGTTGCTGATGCAAACCCTAAAAGCAATAATTATAATAAATCAAATCTTTATATATATATAACATATGAAATTATAATAGAATATTGGTAATTAATATTTGCATATATATATATATATATATATATATATATATATATATATATATATATATATTGGTAGTGTAGTGTGTGGGTTCTCGTTACGCCAGATCAACGAAATTTCTTGATGCCCAGATTCACCAGTCCAGTTTGAGTTCAACTAAAATAAAATTTAATGTGCGCATGCGCAGGTACTTTTTGTGGAAGAATTCGTATTTCGAGGGCAAAAATTGGCGACTGCATGGGTGTAAACAGCATGTGTTAGCGCATTTTCTTCCACATTTCTCTTGTCTCTTCAGACCACCTGTTTCTGTGTTTGTTTCCACGTTCTGTTGGCTCTTTCATGGTGTACTCGTGTCGCTGCTCTGTTTCCACGTTCCACTTGTCTGTTTCACATCTTTCAATTTTTTTGTGTTTTCGTGTTTTGCTGGATCTTTCATACAGTACCAAATGTCCCTCTTCAACTGTCATTTCTATGTGTCATTTCTATGTGTCATTGTATTTATATTATTGTAAACATAATAATTATTGTTATTAAAAATTAATATTAACTGTGTATTAATTAATTAAATTACCTGATCATCCAAGCTTTCCAATGTATTTGGAGACATCAATTGATTCTACAAATTCACAGGTGTTATCATATCAATCAACTACCTGCCAACTTCCTTGCCTTTGGTGCTGGTGCTAAACTGCACATGCGCAAATCAGGAAATACTCGACAAACCCTCTCCACTGTACTGCCCAAGTAAACGTCCTCTGCAGGTGATGGCGATTTTGATCTCCTTCCGTCTACTTGTCTGAACGACAATGGCTCGATCAGGCGGTTCAGACCATCTTGAGGCACGAAGGCCTAACACACATGCATATTCTCTCATACACTTGACGTCCTCTCAAGTCCTCTCACATTCACGTTTTACCATTTTTAGACAGTGTTCGATATAATCAACAGGAGATGAAAAGTTGATTGTGTTGCGCAAAAATACAGCACCAAAGCGCTTGAAACTCGATTTTGTGCCATCAACTTCTAGATCGTTATCAACAACGACAGATGCAGAATGAGCAGCACGCTCTAGTTTACCAGACATAATGCTAAAACAACACAGCAAATAGCAAACTCTCTCCTAAGCACAAAATCAAAGAAATAATAATGACTGTAGTAAGATACATTACCATGAGGCACATAGAAACCACCTTGCCGTAGAAACCAAACAACAAACTAGCTGATATCAACACAAGTGCGGTCAGTGACTCCAAGGCTTTAAGTATGCGGTATGCCACGCAATGCGACAAGAGCCGAGCCGACAAGTTTACTCACTAGATAACCGCTACACTGTATACTAGATCAAAATATTTTAGCACAATTTGTTAATTAAATATAGTTTTCCCTGATTTGATGATGAAATGCCAAACTGTGAAAAACACTCACAACAGATGAGTAACACCAGATGTTCCTTTTGTCAGCCACGTGACATAAATGTACGCGGCTGTTCGCCAAGCGGGCAAACAAGACTCTCGACGCAACCAATAGAAACTTGCAAAATGCGATCACGTGCTCACGATCACAGAGAACACGTGCGTGACTGTCACTATCACAAAACACGTGTGTTGACTGAGACCGGTAGCACGTGAAAGCCGACAACGAGAGCAAGAGAGGACGATGTCTGATTGGGAAGACGACACTTCTACTGGATTCTCATTTAGCGGTCAGGTAAACAAGCTCCCAATCTCCAGCTCATCGCCATTTTTCATGTTTCTTATTTCCTCGTATTCTTTGCGTTTGTGCGTCCAGACTGGTTTTGGCGCTTTCAGTGGCGGCTCTAGCTTTGGTAGAAATGAGACGGTGAAGAAGAATGGAGTGAAGAGTTTCGGAAATAATGATGGTTGGAATGAAAGTGAACCTTCCAACTCCTTCTCTTCAAACTCTACGTTTGCCTCTTCTTCTTATGATAGAGGCGCTCGTAGCGGCCGTGGAGGCCGAGGAGGTGAATAAGTTAATTAATACGGTGGCTATCATGAGACCATTGCATCTGGTGTGTGTGTGTGTGTCTGTCTGTCTGTCTGTCTGTGTCCGTCTGTCTGTCTGTCCGTCTGTCTGTCTGTCAAAGGTATTTTATTCAATAGAACAAAGTACGTACAGATGGAGGCTAAATCCTCTACAACACAATGTCCTCATCAGTCCAATTAACTACACACGTGCTTGCTCCTTTACTAAAAAAAAAAGTAAAGGCCAAATGGCCTTGGAAAAACACAAATTAACTAGCATCATCTAAAAGTCTCTCCACTTTCCTGTAGATGACTCGAGCATTGGCTTTTTGTAGCTGAATGGACATGCGCTCCCTCCAATGTGTCTTGAATGAGGAGGCATTTGTTGTTCCATAGGCATCCGTTGATCTACTTGACAAATGCTGTAGGTACATTTCTGCTTGTTGTCCCCATCGACCAAAATGTTCCAAGACTAGTCTGTCTGTCTGTCTGTCTGTCTGTCTGTCTGTGTGTGTGTGTGTGTGTGTGTGTGTGTGTGTGTGTGTGTGTGTGTGTGCCCAAGGAGCTGCTTCATGCGTGGCTACCATCAACTCGTCCAGCTCATGGTGTCAGACTAAGGTGGAAAGACAGGATTGTAAAAGACCTCAAAATGGTTGGCCTAACAAGCACCTGGTCCCAGCTTACGCAGTACAGGCAGAAGTGGAAGAAAGTCTGCTAGCAAAATTATCTCAATCGTCACTTCAAGAGTAGAATTAGAAAATGCCCAAAGTAGTCAGAAGGCTCATGACAGAGCCGATCCCAGCAGATGTCAAGACCAACAGCCTCTGCTGTGCACTACCTGCAAGCGACTGTTTAAGTCACAAACGGGGGAAAAGACACAATTGCAACAGAGGACAAAGTCGCCTAGATCCCTGGGAACGAGCAAAGGCCGGAATCAAGTGCGACAGATGCAGTCGTTTATTCACACGAGAGAGTGACAAGAAAAGACATAAATGTCATCAATGTATTTAGATTTGTGACGTATGTACCAGATAGTGACTTCCTTTTTCTTATGCTTTTTATGTTTTGCCATCATCCATGTGGATGGGCAGTTGAAGGTCGAAGGTGTGTGTGTGTGTGTGTGTGTGTGTGTGTGTGTGTGTGTGTGTGTGTGTGTGTGTGTGTGTGTGTGTGTGTGTGCAATATACACTTATTCGAAATTTAATTTGCTTTATGGCACAGGTTCGTCTGGAGGTACAACCGGTGGCTGCTACAAGTGTGGCAAAACGGGACATTTTGCCAGGGAATGCCCCAATGGAGACTCACAAGACAGTAATCACATGATGAGAATGAACATTGTAGCATGCCTTTCACGTGTGATGCACACTTTACACACAAATGCTGGCTATCATTCATTAATAACAAATTCATGATGTAGCAAGGTGTTGATGCATGTAATAATACAAACTACTACAGAAGGCACTGCTAATCGAATTTATGTGGCCACTGTAGTGGCTTCCATTATGCTTGCATACACTAGCTACATGAAATCCACGTTTGTGTGGTTAGCATAAACCCCATAAAGTCTATTCTCTATAGATTGTATCTGTTATCATTATATGATGGCAACCCCATCAACAACTTTCATTCCTGTCTTGCACTGTTACTATACCTCTTGCTATTAGGTTAAAGGTTACTAATAATGTTTTAGTAATTTTGTGCCAGCAACTTCAGTGACATCACAGAGACGATATAATATTATTTATTAATTAATTTTTTTAAATAACTATTTTATTTTGTGTGATCTTTTGCTTTTTTCTGTAGATTCATCATCACGTGGTGGCGGCGGCGGCGGTGGTGGTAACTGCTATAAATGTGGAGAATCTGGTCACTTTGCAAGAGACTGTCCTAGTGCTGACTCACAAGACAGTAAGTGTCAGTGAGTCAATGTGATCTGCTGTGTGTGAAATAGTTGCCTGTTATGTAGGTAGAGGTTCACGCGGTGGTGGTGGTGGTGGTGGTGGAAACTGCTATAAATGTGGTGAATCGGGACACTTTGCAAAAGAGTGTCCAAATCCCGAGAGTTCAAGTGGTATGTGTTTTGTACTGTAACAACATTCAAGCAGTCATTCTCGTGATAGAGCTTAGTATGAAATAAAGAAACTGAGAAAGGTTTCGTTTTGTGACGGTTGTGGGTCATGCTTGTGATAGATGTCATGAAACCAGTCATGGGCAGCTTAGTTGATGTTATTAGTTAATCATTGTCATCTGTTTTACTTCAAGATGAGGTTTCAAAGGAGACTCTTAAGCCTGGTTCACAATATTGTGCCAATGTTTGACTGGCCTTAACATCAAAGTCATCTTGTGAGCCAGACTTAACTTACATACACTTTTACAGTAGACGCTGTCTAATCACAGGGCTGGGACTTACTCATGAGTACACCACTACTGTACTGCATGTGCAATGAAGTTCCATTAACATGTAACTTATGCATATGCTAATGTCTTTTCGTTACATTTGTAAGCATTTTTATACAGTTGAGTGAGTGGGTGATGTGTTTTGTGTAGGAAGTGGTGCAGGACGAGGGGGAGGAGGAGGAGGAAATTGCTATAAATGTGGTCAGACTGGACACTTTGCAAGAGATTGTACTAATGAAGACAGTCAAGAATCAGGTAGAGCTAGCTATTTGACGTTTGTGTTCTGTTCGTTTGTATACTGCTTTAGCTGGCGAGTTGTCTATCGCTTTTTTGTAGACATTGTATGTAGAACCCTTGTTTCTATTTATCATCTAAACCGATCTTAAGAGATTATGGTGATTTGCACATAGAGGCTTTAATGGTGCAGAGTCACTGTCGGACATGCAGACTGCTTCGCTTTGAGAAGGGTGCACTTTTTCAAACACTCAGTAACCGCAAGGTCTTACATGTTACACTGAAGGCAAAGTGACTGAAGTCTCTCTCTAGCCTGAATTGGAATGATGAAGATGTTGCAGTATGAGGTTGCGTTAGACCGTGTCTGTTCGCTAGATTTTAGGCCTTCTATATGTAGTTCTCAAAAATTTTGTCCAAAATCTCAAGCTGAGGTTGCACTGCAGTTTCAGTAAAATTCGACAAACACCCTCGCACTTTCAGCCAGATCGGGGTTTCTTACTTTTTGCACGTGATCAGACAGCACACGTCACATTCTCGTAGGTTGCATCTGCTGCAGTTACGTCTTCCTCAGAGTAACCAAGCGCAGTTAGTTCACAGTGAGCACCAAATAATTGTATTGTTTAAAGCTTACACTGCCGCCGTGTCCGTCAATCGACACCTAAATAGCCGGTTTTGCAGTAGTTTTGTCTATTGACCTTTGTGCAAGTGCAACCTATAACCCGCATTTAAAGGACTTACTAGCCATCGAAACTGATTGTCTTGCCAGGAAACTTGAACATATGTTATGTACAATAACTACAACACAAAGCTACCTCACTTGAGATTGGCTCGAGTGCGCATATCTGACTGTGACTCTGCACATTTAAAACTAACGTAGTCACCAAGGGATTGTTATTAGCTTGTGCATTTTGCATGAGAGAGACTGACAAATGTGATGTTAGTCAGTTAGCTATCTATGCCAACAACATTGCATTGTCTATTTGCTTTAAGAATGAATAAAGCAGTCGTTTGTTGGTTTGACTTTTTCTCCACTATTAGTATTCTTTTGTATAACAAATCAGGTGGCTTTGTGACTAACATTTATTTGTAGGAGGATTTGGTGGATCAAGGACATTTCGTCCAAGACAGTCATCAGAACAAGATGGAGAAGTCAAGGCAGACAGACCTTGTAAGTTTTACAATTTTTGTAACGATGATGGAATGAACAAGTTACAAATTCTTATGAATGGAAGTTATTATTATATGGGCGTGTAGATATCATAATGCAAGCATAAGTTTGTAGCTGATGAGGGAGGTGGAGCGGCATGTTTCTTCTTTGAATTATAGTCAGTACCATAGTATACAGACACTTAATTCATTTTGAGTACTATTACTATTATTTTTAATGTTTTAGGAGCCTCAAAAACTCGCTGTTGTTTGGATACTTCCATTGGTTATTACGTTGGCCCTTAACAAGACACTGTAGATGATCCAGACAATGGTAGTAAATAGGAATGTAATGTGGGGTATATGTATGTAAGGGTATTTTAATGATAACAAATAGAGTACAAATTTGTTACCATCTTACAGATTAATATCTAATACAGTATAACGAATTATTAGAAACAACAGTGTTTGAAAATGAATAAAAATTACTTGATGAGTTGGAAAAGAATTAGTGATGTGGTAATGTGTGTGTGTGTGTGTGTGTTTAGCACCTTATGTTCCTCCTGCACCATCTGAAGATGAAGATAAACTGTTCCAGACAATTTCCAAAGGCATTAATTTTGACAAATACGATTCTATTCCTGTGGAGGCAACAGGAAGAGACGTTCCACCTCACATCACTGGGTTTGATGATTCCAACATTCATGAAACCATAAAGGAAAATATTAGAAAATCGAACTATGAGAAGCCAACTCCTGTACAGAAATATGCTATTTCATCAGTGTTGGCTAATCGAGACCTGATGGGATGTGCACAAACAGGAAGTGGAAAAACTGTGAGTCAGCAGCATTTCTCAGTACTTAGACTAGTGTATTGGAGGGATATATATGTATATAGACTATTGTACTGGAGGGATACATATATTAGACTGTTGTACTGGCAAGATGCAGCTCTATGTTTCATACAAGTTTTACAGAATTTATTTGATTCTACTAATTGAATCTGATCTGTAGGCGGCCTTCTTAATTCCTATTATAACTCGGATGCTGAACGAAGGTTTTTCAGGCAGTTATTTGGATGTCAAACAAACACCTCAGTGTGTTTGTATTGCTCCAACTCGAGAGCTGGCAATTCAGATCTACAATGAAGCTCGCAAATTCTCACACGGTACGTCACTGCGAGTCGTCGTTGTGTATGGAGGCACAAGTGTAGGTCATCAGCTGAGACAAGTAGAGCAAGGATGCCACTTACTTGTTGCAACACCAGGAAGACTAACTGACTTTGTGAACAGAGGAAAGGTAAAAATGAATGCATTAATAAACAACTTGTGTATAATAAATTTATATATACAATACAGTTACAGTTGAATAGTTGACTTGCTGATCATACCGTATTTCCTTGAATAATGCTCTTTGCTCGAGTGCCTCACTGGGGTAGTATTCAAACCACTTATATGCATGTGTGTCTATCAGTGTGTACGGTTGAGATGAAATGAACACCCAGATAGAATTCCACTGAGTGACGATGAAGATTCAACATATGCAACAGACCAGGAATATAATTCAAGTGAAGGCGAAAGTAGCCAGGGGTAACTGTAAGATTAGATTCGGTAATTTGTTTGTGTAATGTGATGGTATACAAACAAACTATGCAACAGTCTTATGGGCTTGCAAAAATAATAATGTCCTATGCTCAATAATTCTCCATGTTTTAGAACTATGAAATAGTACTCCATGGGGTACTATTCACAGAAATACAGTAGTTGGACAATGTTGGTTATATTTATTGCTGTAAATCCACAAATTTTTGTATGCATTTTATTTTTGTATTGTTTGTACGACTTCTAAATGTACTAAATTAAAATGCATACTAAAAATTTTCTTGGATGACAAGTTGTTATTACAAATCGCCACTATATCAATGTTGATGATGTACAATACCATAACACAAGATCCAACTGAACAATACACTGGTTTTACAACAACAAATGACCGAAATGAAACTCTGTACGTACAGCATGTCCAGTTTGCAACATTATGATGTCACTCAACTGAAACTGTTTCTGAAAGTACTCTGACAGACATCTAGCATGGCAGCAACAGAAGATGAACTAGACAGTTGGTGTTCTTGCAACAGTGACACTGCACTTCAGTTGATGACGCAGCTGCTGTCTTGCAAGGCATGCAAGTAATATAAGTCATCACTTTTACTTCCAATGCTGGTCCAAGAAGAAGGCGTCTAGCTGTCACTACCTTTTTCCGCTAAATTTTTAGTTGTACCATTTCCTCAGGCCGTCGGTCTGATACTAGTAACTGTTTTTGATACGCATTGCGGATTGATTGAACTGTTGACTTTTGTGACAATTTTGCAGACAAGCACGTGACCTCGTAAAGTTCACAATCTTCAGCAGCTTGGGCAAATGGTCAGCCTAGTGTTGGAGTCATGGACATGATATTGTCCTCTCTTTCTGCGCTTGGCTGCCAAGTGATCTCGATCCAACGCTTTCTCTACACAACTGCGATGTCCTTTTGTTGGATCTCGGCTGCTGCTCGCGATCTCCTTGGTAGTGGTAGTTCTTTTGATCTTTTGTCGTGAGCCAAGCATGGATATTACTTTGCTTTAGCTTAGAACTCATGAATCACATACACTGATGCACATACAGAATGAAACAGTTACTGTACTAGCGTGCGCTAAAATTGTTCGTTAGAGCCCGTACGAAAGTAAGATGCATATGAATGGTCTTCTGGTAAAATGTACGAAAATAGTTGCATAAGAATATTTGTGGATTTACAGTATTAGATTTGTTGGATGACTATGTAGAATATATGCAACTAAACAGAACGTGGATGGATATGATGATGTTAGTGCTGCTAACTTCATATTCTGTGTGTACATGTAGTTACAGAATGTAAGCTGTCAACATTAACTTTATTTTCTTATTTACAGAAAGATGCATTGATTAATACTCTTAATCAAGTGAGACATGTCACTGTGTTTTGCTGTTGTAGATTGGTTTTGAGAAGGTTCGTCATCTTATATTGGATGAAGCTGATCGTATGTTGGATATGGGATTTGAGCCTGAAATTCGTCGTATTGTGGAGTCAATGGGTATGCCTGGGAAGACAGAACGGCAAACTCTCATGTTCTCGGCCACATTTCCTGAAGAAATCCAAGTTCTTGCTCAGTCTTTTCTGGACGACTACATCTTCCTGACTGTAGGACGTGTAGGAGAAACAAGCTCAGATATTGAGCAGCATGTTGTACAGCTAGGAGAATACGACAAGAGAGACAAGCTCTGTCAGTTGTTAACTGCAGAAGGTAAAAACACACACACGACACTTACATACTAGTCAATATGGTTTATGTTCTGTAATGTCTGTTATGATGTTAGCATTGTAATTGTGACTACTTGCTGTTTTATAGGCAAGAACAGAACTCTTGTGTTTGTGGAAACGAAACGAAATGCCGACTTTCTTGCCAGTTTTCTGTCACAGTCGGGATTCCCAACCACTAGCATCCATGGGTAATAAATACTAAGTAGCTACTTGCTGTGCCAATATTTACATTTATTTATATTCAAATTTGATTGTAATAGTGATCGTTTCCAAAAAGAACGTGAGGAAGCACTTGAGGACTTTAAGTCGGGAAAGTTGCCTGTTTTGGTAGCTACAGCAGTGGCCGCCCGTGGGTTAGACATCGCTGATGTAAAGCATGTCATCAACTATGACATGCCTTCAGCAATGGAGGAGTACGTCCACAGGATAGGGAGGACGGGACGTATTGGAAACCAAGGAAGGGCGACATCATTTTTTGATGTAGCACGAGATGCTCATCTTGCAAGAGGACTCGTAGATATAATGTCCAAGGTATCGTAATATGTTGATTTTATGCAGCAGATGTGTTGTCTCCATGTTTGTCTATCTGTCTGTTTGTTTGTCAGTGCATGTCAGCACTATTTTGTTGTAATGAACTAAACTTAGTCCAACACCTTTAGTAAATATCTTACACCAGGGTCTAGCTAATAAGCAAATGGCTGGATGAGTAACTATTTACAGTAAGGTCTTTGTGTCTATCTGTTTGTTTATCTGATGTTTTAGAGTGTGTGCTGTAGCTGTTTTTGCTGATTGACATTCATCTATTTCTTTGTCTTTGTCAATTGTTATTATACTAATAACAATCTTTCCTAGGCACAGCAAGAAGTACCAGATTGGCTTGAGGAATGTGCTGAGGGAGCTATTGGTTCTAATTTTGGACCACAAGGAGGCCGCTTTGGGGCTAGGGATACACGACAGGTAGCTTACACAGACATCCATGCACTCAAACACGTACAATGATTATACAACACGTCAATCTGAACATTGATACTGTACGTCTCAGTTTGTTATTTGTGTAGAGGGGAGGCTACAGTGGTGGCAGCAGGGGAGGCTACAGTGGTGGCAGCAGGGGAGGCTACAGTGGAGACAATGAGGGGTTTGGGTCTGTACCTACAGGAGGAGATGATGACTGGGACTAGACGTTGAAGAAGAGAACTGTGATACGAATGACTAGTACAATGATGTTGTGTTGAGTGATTCATAAATGCTGTTAGTTGATCTGCGTGCATCTGGTTGATTACCCTTACAGTCAATCAGTGAGACAGACTTTGTTAGGATTAGTCATATTTTCTGGTTAACTAGAGTTGGAGAGCTATACGAAGGAGTTACAAAATTAGTAATGGCAACAAATCGTTCTCAAACTCGTCAGTTCCAAGTTATGCGTTTGTGTGAGCATGGTGAGAAGGTTTGGAACCTCAAGGAATAGAAAGATGCCTTTGTATGTACATGTAGACCATTTATATTGCAGCTATATTTGCTAGACAAAGACAGGTCCAAGAAATACATTTATTCCTGCTAAATATTCCAGTATAGACTGTCCTCTATCTGTACTGTCTTTGTAAATAGGTGTACACGTGTAAGTAATCTAGTGTACAGTAAACATGTTCTTAGACACTGAGTGTCTACAGTGCCAGACAGACTCAGTTTTTAATTGTTTAGTAAAGGATGCCGCTTTGTGATCTAGAATGTCAAGACACTGTAGGTGGCTGTTTGAATACGTCACGTGTTTGTTATTCTAGTCATGTGCATCTGATTGAAGTCACGTGTAAAGTGAAGAGTTAGAGCAAGGCGTGGTTATCTTGTGAACTCTGCCCCCATAGGACGAGGAGACATTTTGTGTTTGTCTAAGCGCAGCCAATTATCACATGTTCCGAGCTAAAAAGAAGCACAATCGAGTGCGTGATTGGTCCAATCAGCATGAAAGCAGGCAGTGGGTGTTGAACGAGGCGGATACTACGACTGATCAGCACGACAATGTGAGAGAGTGTGACGTCGATGCCAACTGTTGTGATTTGACGCCTAATCTACTTCCGATCATCTATTCTTAGAGTCCCCTGCTAGGTGCGAGTCTGCGCCTTTGTCGTTCATCCGATTCCCTATCATTTGACGCTGCGGATGTCGGAGATGTGATGGAACTTGATAGACAGTCACTCACCACTGATGTCGACCGCTTCTCTCAAGCGGTCAGTCAACTGAAGACGACTTTGTCTTCAGTCCCCGGCTGTAAGTATCAGACACCCTAAAATGCGCGGGCGTGTCGGTAGGAGCTGTCTGGGTTTGTATTGTAACATAAGTGATGCCTCGTCGATTTACGAAAGTCTAAAACGCGTGTAGTGACGACTAGGAGATGTTAGCATCATGTAGGTTGAGTGTAGGCGTGTACCGGATATATTTCCCATTCTTCATCGGTGAAGCCGCAGTTGTGAACGCTTTCTAGCGCCTTTTCTGCTGTTGCCAGCTAACCAAGACGTCGCTGTTTGTTTGTAACACAAGCAGGAAGAGATCAAACTCAGACAACCGGGTGTGTCAGTGAATATCTTGTGGTCAAATGTCAGCTTACTATACACACGACGACTCCCGCGACTGCAGGCAGCCTGCACTGTGTTCACTGTGCCGTCGTCATACATACCAGGACACACGTTGTTCTAGTGATTTCATCCCATCTCCTTTCTTTACTTTTTCTCTAGAACGTGAAGCTATTCCTCTAGAACGTAAAGCTAGAGGAAGGTTGTGGAATGCACTCATGCTGTGTTCAGACTCCCTAGTGACTTGACTGTAATGTAAAATACTTTTGTCTTTCCTCTACTTTCACTCGTTCAACAGTTTTCTCGTCATTTGTTTGTGATAACTTTGTGTATTGATGTGATAGCTG
>NC_085094.1:8367769-8390269 GCF_963422355.1 Corticium candelabrum | reverse complement strand
TGTGTGTGTGTGTGTGTGTGTGTGTGTGTGTGTGTGTGTGTGTGTGTGTGTGTGTGTGTAAGCAGTCAGAAGTACAGACTATAGAAAGGACAGCTGTGTGGCATCTGAGTGTACATCGTTGCAATTGTCTAAAAAAATTATTACTTTTTAGTGTAACTGAATACATGCAGGGAGAAATTGTTGATCCACGGTCACTGCCTATTCCAGGCATCAGCAGGGAATCGGTAATTTTATGGCCTCTCCAGATGTCTCATTGTGTTGTGAGGTTGTTGTGTTGTAGTCGATGGATAGCATATTGTCTGCGTTGCAGGAGAATGGAAATGCACGTGGTGCATTCTCTCCTCCTGAGTCTCCACAGTCTCGAGTTTTGTCGCCATCGTCAGATAAAGTAGCAAATGAGGCATGTCAGGCGTTGATGAGACTAGAGAATGGGATGGACATTTTACTTAAGGTAAGACAATAGAATAATGATAATAACACACACACACGCATGTACGTACACACACACACACACACACACACACACACACACACACACACACACACACACACACACACACACAGAATTAGCAATAATGGCTACTGTATCATGGTTTGTGTGACACACTGTGACTTACAACTTCTAGTGGCTGGCCTTCCGAATTACGGAGGCCCAGTGACACTTACGTGTATATACGTAGGCTTGCTTCAGCTGATGAGTGCATTTCTATAGTTCAATTGATTTTAAGGTTTTTATGTCATCGTTGGTTCAGCAATTCCCGTGCACTGTACATGCAGGCCAATGCTCGTTGAAGCATTTGTTTTCAAAGAAATTAAATAATAACAATTATAAGTTAATTTATAATATCTGCTGTTGTTTTGGTGTGTGTGTGTGTGTGTGTGTGTGTGTGTGTGTGTGTGTGTGTGTGTGTGTGTGTGTGTGTGTGTGTGTGTGTGCAGGCACATGCACTTATTATTGTTTCTGTTTCACTTGCAGTACTGCAAGTCCTGGTCACGATACGTGAAAGAGTTGACTGGTTTTGTTGAGAAGACATCACAATGCAGTGAGACCACATTTTGCTACTAAAGTAAGCGAGATGCCGTGTGTACACATAAATATCATTTACAGAAGTCGATCACTGTTCTCGCATGATGAAGATGACGCGCGGAATGAGAGAGACGTTAGTGGAAATGGACGGCTTTGGACTGCCTTTCTGTTCATCATTTAATACTTGGCTTGAACAGGTACGTATCATCATAGACTGTTGTCTGGTGCAGCATGTACATTTGCAGCATGTGTAGCCATTTTATCAGGAAGCAGGTTGTGATCTGTTTGACATCTATTTCACATGTAGTCCAACGAGTAAATGTAACTACAGTGTAGTAACTGCATGAAGCTGTGTTTTTCACATCGTGCGTGCTTCACAGCTGAGCCAGCCCTCTGAAGAGCTATAATCAACTTGTTGTGAAGTTTGATTGGCTGTCCAGTTATTGTTTGTGGTTGCCATGTACAACCGAATGCAACTACTGCTTTGTGATTGGATCATTTTGACTGGAGCCAGGCAATGCACATGCCTGAGCGTGATCGGACATAGTCACACAGGTGCCATAGTCACACAGACCAGAAGTGATCAATGCCTTGTGATTACGCTATTTGTCATTCCAGTCACATGACCTTTACAAAGTCCTGTTTCTGATGACTTATAACTGAAACAACCCATTTAATTGCCTTTCACAAACTTACTCATTCGATAGTCATTTGATTACTTTTAGAGCCTGTCAGTCAGTTGCTCAGTTGATTTACGTTTGTGTTGATATGTACTGTATATCATATTGCAGAATGTTTGTTAGGATCTTGATCTGTATCGAAGATGGCATGACACGTTTAAATCTCAAGTTTTTGTGAAGTTTGTTGAGCCGCTGAATCAGCATAGAGATGAACATGAGAAGACAAGAAAAAGCATTAAAGAAACTTGGAAAGCACATCAGAAGAAAGTGGTACAGAAAGCTTGATTGCTATTGCAGTAGTTCAGGTGTTATGTTGTGTGGACGGTATTGCTTATTTTATGCGCCGAAACTATAGACTGTTATGAATTTTGTTGAACAAATGTTATCATGCTGTTGTTGGTGCATGTGCAGGCTGAGAGTGTGGGTCATCTGAAGAAGTCGTACTCAAGATACGTTCAGCTTTGTGATGATAGGGATCGAGCAGGTGCTAAGGCAGCTCAAATGGAGAAAGACGAGACAGTAACATTGGCAAAGTTGGAGAAGAAGAAACAGCAGGAGGAAGACTTGAAAATAAGGGTCAGTTGGTGTTGGCATTACAACAGTGTATCTCTCTATACATTAGACTTGTACTGGACGGATACATTTGTTAGTGAGAATGAGGCACCCGAGAAACAAGCACACACACACACACACACACACACACACACACACACACACACACACACACACACACACACAACTACTACTACTACTACTACTACTACTACTACTACTACTGCTGCTGTATTGAGAGATTCAACTCTCTTTGTGGTGCATGAGACTCTGTGCTCAAGAGACATATTTTGTAATACATTGGGCAGTTGTGGTTGAGATGTGAGACTTGTGCTCTTGCAGGCAAATGATGCAGAGTACGTGTACAAACAATGTGTAAATGATGCGAATCAATGTCTTGCTAATATGGAGACGTTTCGTAACCGCACACTCGATTCAATGTGCCACGCCTTTATTCGAGATGAATATCTTCTCAAAGCAGTGAGTTATATTTAACGTATTAATTAATTAATCTCTATTTCTTTACTTTGTCATTGTATTTATGCAGACCATGTTGGACTATGCTCATCTTGAGCGGGACCTGGTTGCCAACGTTGCTGATGAGATATCACGTATAGCTGATGGCATTAGTTCGTATCCTTTATGTTCACAGCTTGTAGACACTCTTCACTCACAGTCAGAGTTAAATCAAGCTGTGAACGAAGATGGCACTTCTTCTGCAGTTCAGACCTTTGCCAGTTTTGGTCGTTACCCGTATGAGCCGTATGGGTTTGCAGGCAACAAGCGACGCAGTGCCAGTGATCCAGACCTCACAAGACCAGATATTGATATACCGACTCCCTCTAGATCATACACAATCACAGAGTCTCTACCATTTATGATGTCTCCTAGTAGAAAGCCTGGTGGCCTTGCATCACTCACAGCTAAACTGACAACAATGGTGACGGGTAATAAGGAGACTGATGAGATGGGCAGCAAGAAAACCTTGTCTGTGCCAGACAAGCTACTTGTCTTAAGACCTCCTGGGCAAAGAGTGAAGAGACCGTCATCTATTGCTGGACCATTGGCTGATGGCATTAGAGTGAACGAAGATGGTGTATTGACAGTCGATGTTGGTGATCGATCTCCTGCTCGGCGCTTGAAACGCAAAGTACGAAGAGGGCAGTTCAGACCAAAAGATGCAGATACAAGTCATTTGACACCAGATGATGCATTGAGTGGTCCACAAAGAAAGAGAACAGTATGTAGTTGGTTATATCTATCAAATCTCTCTGTGTCTGCCTGTATTTTGCTTGTATGTCTTGTCCGCTTCATTTCGGTTTCAAGTTTCTCTCTAATCGCATTATATGCACTTCCTGATGTACCCTACTGCTTCTAATGTTTCAAGTAACATTTTTGAAAATTTTACCCTAAAAATTATAGGATAAAAACATTTTTGGTCACAGTAAGTGCCGTTATGTCCAGGGTTTTAAAGCCTTTGTGCATGCATACGAATCGTGTGTAAAATGGCCACTAGACGGACGTCCACAGCTCAAGATGTCAACTCAGCAAAGAAGCAAGTGACGTCTTGTTCCAACTACAGCCTCCGCTTTCAATCCGAAATGCCACTACCACTTCCTGTACGCTGTACTGCTTCTGTAGAGAGTCAACTGGCAAGAACCTTTTGCTGCAGTATTGTGCATGCTGAGCGTCGTTGAGAGACAAGATCTTGTCACTGAAGGAAGAAACTCAAAGCTCTGGAGTATCATGTAAAGGGAGGGAACTTTATTTACTAATTTAGTATTTGACACTGAAGAGCAGCCAGAAAATCATGAAAAGACTTAAGTCTCGAAAGACATTAGAAAGCAGTAGGGTAGTTGTCTATAAATGTTACGGCATGTTACTATTTTCTCTGCTGACATGCTCATATCTTATAGAATCTTTCTCGTCGACCGACATTTTTTGGAGTTGATTTATCTCGTCAGCTGCGAATAACTGGCCGGCCAGTCCCTCTTCTTGTCTCAAAATGTGTGGCGGAACTAAATGAGAGAGGATTAAGAACACAAGGACTTTACCGCGTTCCGGCAGCTCAGTCCAAAATCAAAGACTTGTGCAGGGTGTGTTGTACATCATATCTGTATACGTCTTCTTATATATAATTTATCTATTTCTGTTGTGATGGCAGAAATTTGAGACAAACGCAGAGGGAGTGGATTTGAGTGACACTCACTCTCATGTCATGGCATCAGTTCTGAAGTTTTATCTAAGACAGGTAATGAGCAGGATTGTGACGTGTTAGCACGAATTTTGGAAATGTTTGGCTGGATAAGCAAATATTATGTTTTGATATGTGATGTGCGTCTGTCAGGCACCACACGTACACATGCATATTATGATCACTGTGTAAAAGACCTTGTTTGTCACAAATTTATGTGTCTCTCTGTATTGTCTTTGAATCAGCAGTATTAATGTGATATTATGCCTATGAATGTGTGTGTGTGTGTGTGTGTGTGTGTGTGTGTGTGCGCACGCGTGCATGTGTGTGTGTGTGTGTGTGTGTGTGTGTGTGTGTGTGTGTGCGCACGCGTGCATGTGTGTGTGTGTGTGTGTGCATGTGTGTGTGTGAATGTCATACGTACGTTATGTTGTTTATCATATTTGTGTACCTTATATAATTAATCTCATTGACTGTGCTGTTCTATAGTTGCCTCAACCTCTTCTTACGTTTAAACTTTATCCTCAATTTGTTGCAATTGCAAAGAAGTGGCAATCTGAACAAACGCATAGAAGACTTCGGAAATCACCCAAGGTTAGGCGAACATTGTTTACGAGCAGCCAGCACAACCAGATTGCTCTAATCACAATACAATTTTGCTGTTATATTTCCCTGTATGAAACGTACTGCTCATCAGACTGCTGATTGGATGCAGTGGCGGTGGCAGTTCACATGCAAATATTATGTGATTTGTTGCCTTTAAGTATTGGAATCGTGTGTGTGTGTGTGTGTGTGTGTGTGTGTGTGTGTGTGTGTGTGTGTGTGTGTGTGTGTGAGGGAGAGTGTGCATGCGTGCATGCATGCGTGCGTGTGTGTGTGTGATCAACCAGGACATACGTATTCATGACCAACTACATATCGTTTGATCAGTTGACAGACGTTTGGCTTATTGTTTTCTTAGACATCTCGCAGCCACTACTCACTTCATTCTGATTCGTCTGGACCTTTTCCCGACATGATCGAGAAGGATAGCAGTTTGCCTCGTAGTACAAGTCAAGGTGTGTTTCCAAGATCAAACAGCAAGGGCGACAGTCCAGAAGCAGAAGGAGAAGTGGAAATGCTGAACCCACTTGTGGCAGAACTAAAAGCAATTGTTGATCAATTGTCACCGCCTTATTATCATACAGCTGCCACACTCATCAATCACTTGACAGAGTAAGTCTCTTGCTGTCTTGCTGTAAAGCTGTATTTTGCTCTTGTTGTCACGTTTGCATTACAACTGTTATGCTGTTGCCTTGCTATCAATGTTGTCATAAAACAGATCATGACGCTAGTCAGTTGTGTAACAACGGATGATAATGTAGACGAGTGACGTTGGTGTGTGATGTTCTGAAATGTTTTTTGTGTATAGAGTTGCTGCTCATGAAGCAGAAAACCAAATGAGTGCAAGTAACTTGGCAATTGTGTTTGGTCCAAACATTTTGAGACCACGGTAAGCACGTATGATGCATGTACGGTACACATTCATTCATGTACAACAATTTGGAATGGGTAGTTGGGTAGGTGGACTGATGTCATTAGAATATTGAACCAAATATGAAAGATGGATGATAATCTACCGGGGAGATGGAAAGAAAGACTTACAGACTATGAGCAGGCAGACAAACCAGAATCATTCGTGTAGTTACAAGACTTTGTACTTTATGTGTGTATCACGTCTGTTTCACTTAGTAGTGAAATTGAAGCATCGATGTCTACTCTTATTGAAATGCAGCACCAGTTGAAAGCTGTTGAGATGCTCATCCGCCATTCAGAGGTAATAGAGCATGACGGTGGTCGGAGCTGTAAAGATCATTTCTGTGTTGGCTGCAGGTTTTCACTAGAGTCCCAACTAATGGTGCAGATACCAAGGAGATCACATTAAATGAAGTGAGCTGCTCTAGAAACAGTTTAGAATGTTTCACTATAACCATGACTTTCACATGTCTAAGAATTCAGTCCTAAGTATACATAATGGGCATGTACTAAGAGATTTAGGTAGTCACCACCTGCTAATATGTAGGTCACTTACCTGATGCTAGAAAGGCAATCTCGATGACCATGCAGTGTAAATCTTGTGCTTATCTGTTAATGAGATTCCAGCAGGGGGTTAATACAGAAGTGTAGCCTCACCCGATGTGTGTGTGGTACTTATTTGTCTTGTACACGCATGTATGTATGTATTGTGTATCTACGTAATGTTGTTCTATCTAAAAACTCATTTGTTATAGGAAGCTAATATTATTGATGACAGCAGTGAAGAAGAGAACTGTAAGTAGGTTATAGTTCTAATGTAATCACTAAGTTATTGAACGTGTTCATTAGTTGTGAGGCCATGTTTGAGACGTCACAGCAGTGCTGACATTCTTTCTAATCCTGCCATCAACACTGGGACTCCTGGAACCCCTCCACTAAGGAAACGTCAATCAATGACAGAACTAGAAGATCTCTTCTCACTTGTAGCTGGTGCAAACAAAATGAGACTGAACACACAGAGAACAAAGGTACACGTGTGCACACACACACACACACACACACACACACACACACACACACACACACACACACACACACACACACACACACACCGCCACCACCACCACCACACCCACACACACACACACCCCACACACACACACACACACACACCCACACACACACCACCACCACCACCACCACACCACACCACAACCCCCATCGCACAGTAATTTAAGTTCGAGATCCATGCTGAACATGTGTGGTTTCTGTAGGCTGGTTATGACTTGGAACATGATGATACTCCAAAGGAAAAGCGCCGTCAGAGATATGCTGATGAGTTTGAAGCTCTGCAATCAGAGATGTTTGGTGACCAAACAAACATATCGACTTTGCATCGGCGCCTGAGTGACTCTGATGGTGCAGATCCTCTCCTACTGCCAGGTGCTGTGACCGATGACCACAGTTTCTCATCAAAGCCTGCCCTCACACCACCAATGCGCCTTTCTCCACTCAGTCACAGTCTTGTTGAACACTTTGACTTAAACATTCGCACTGCAACCAGTCCGGGTGTATCAACAAGTTACACGGTAATGAGAGAAGCAGCAAGAGCTGCACAGTCTACAGAAATGGCGGTCAACAAGCTGACAGCTGGTCTGTCAGGCGTGCAAGACCAGAGTCTAGAAGAGGTGAGACGAGTTAAGAGTCAATCACCAGCCTCATCTCCAACTACAAAGACTGCTGCACGACGATCTGAATCTGATGCTACTTCACATATGTCTACGCACAAGCTCACTGCTCAATCACACGTTTATTCAGATAAGTTTACAGAACAGCCAAGCGATGAAGACGAAGAAGAAGGGTCGTCTGTATTGGAACTGCTCATAACTGGGTCACCACAGCTTCACTCACATCGTCCTTGTACATTTGTATCTGCTGCTACAGTAGCTCACAAAATGCATACGACAACATTGGAAGAAGACGTAGAGAGAGCTTCTGACCACACCCACACATGCACTGCCACTCTCACACCTTCAGAATCGGCAGGAGTAGACCGATCAACAGCAAGCCTTGCATCACTAAGGGAAGACATCAGTGGGTTGATGCAGAGATTTGATGAACAAATCTCTGTGTTAGAGACTCCACCTGGATCGCCAGCCTTTATTCGGCGACGACATCAAAATCGAATGAAACACAAAAAGACAAAGAGCTTTGATAGTCTGGCATCAAAGGTCATCACCATGAGTAAGAAACCTGTGGACTCGGCAGTGCAATCTATGGACTCGTTGCTATCAACAAGTGAAGAGCTTCTAGCATCACCGCGGTCAACAGATAGCAGATTAGTAGCATCAGCCACTAATTCACGTAGTCATCCATCTATTACAGTCGACACAGAAGAGGAGCCAATGACTGTGCAAGTAAAGACAGAATGGAGAGTGGAGGAGTCGAGTGATCTCAGTCCTGTGAATGACAGAGACAGTGGCATCTCCGAGCATCCACACTCAGGTACGACTGCTAGTGCAAGAACACCTGAAACATCCCCCGTTCCCGTTCCCAAGCGGAAGACAAGAAAACCCGAGTTTGTATAGGAAACTGTTCCTTTCTTAGTTAGTTAGTTAGTTGGTTGGTTGGATCAGACCATAATGTTGATGTGGATTGGAAAGGTGTGGCACCTTGTTATAAGAGAAAGTTAGAGAACGTGTAGTCAGGAGACTGCATGTTAACCCGTTTACTTAGCCACTTTACACTGAATGAGGAGATTGCACTGTACATGAAAGCTTGTAATTGGATTTCTATTCTATTTGTATGCAGGGTATTGGGAACAGACAATAAGACAGTCACCTTGTCAGTTTCGCCCTTTGCTGTGTGTGTGGCCTCAGGCACATCGAAGACGTCGATCCTCATCCTCTAACTGAGTGACTAAAGTTTAGATACAAAGAACTGTTTCTACGTCGAACGTTTAAATTTCTTAGCATGTAACCCGTATGATGTTAGTCTAGAGTGAGAGATTTTGTGTGACACGCCCACCTGGTCTCCCTGCTGCCTCGTTTTGCGTCTCTTTTTTTTCTCTATTTGTTGCTGCTGCTTCTTGTCTTTCCGACTCATTTTGGTGTGCGTTTCGTGTTTATTGGACGTCAAACTTTTGTCGCCTCCGGCTGCTGCTCTGTAGGAAAAATTCATTAACATGTGGGCGTGGTCTAGTAACTTAGGTCTCAACTGTTGGAGACTTGGTAGCAGCTGCAGTTTCTTTTCACAGTTTGATCCTTTCCGCTTGTACTTTTTGACGTCACGAGCTTCTTCCTGGTCAGTCCTGCAACAAAAGACTTTTACATGCACATACCGTACACACACACACACAGCAACAAACACACGCACGCGCGCGCGCACACACACACACACACACACACACACACACACACACACACACACACACACACATACACACACGCACACGCTCACACACACACACACACACACACACACACACACACACACACACACACTTGTATTGTACAACTCTCTTGAGCGACGCCCATCGATTCAACTCTTGCTTTTCACAAGTGAGCATCTATGAAAAACAGATAAGAAACCTTTATCTGTTAACTAAAACCATTTGGTTTATTTGTACATGTTGACATGTACAGTACATGTACCTCTTCTATTGACAATCCAAAATCATTTGGTGTTACTTTACGATACTTGAACCGACACGGCTGACCAGCAACAATGTCTTCATAATCAAGTTGGTAAAATTCCTCAAAATATTCTTCAAACTTCTTCTCATCTGTAAAGAAACCTCACATATATAAACCAAAAACAAATGCCAATATAGCATAGAAATGAGTTCATACGCTACACATATTATATTACACGTTATGTGTAATTGATTTCAATCATTGTGTTTAACATCTCATCATACCTGGATTAAATGTAGGTTTCTTCCTCCTCACTGCTTCACTAAACCTACTCTTCTTGCTTTTTTTATACCCGGTTGTTGCCTTATCAATTTCCTGCAGTGAACCAGCATCCATGTCAATTGTGGTTACCGGATCAAAGTCAGCATCCATCTAGATCGCAAAAATGTCACATAAATGTCATTTTCTAATTGATATCAAATCCAAACGTTAAAATCAGGATCATCAACATGTGCATCGTGATCGTTGCCTTGCCATTCATCCCAGTCTTCATCTGTTGTATACATAATGCTCAACTGCTGCATTACAAACAGAAACTAAAACATTTCCGACCATTTCCCTGCTCCATATCACCCCATCGTTCATCACTGAACACGGGCTTCTCATGTAGTTCATCAGCATGACTGTAGAAATCTTCATTAAATGCTGACTAAAAGAGAAACGACAAATTAGACAAACTAGAGTCATGTGTTTGTCTTTTCCATTCACCTGCATCATCTCATCATACTCATCAGGGTCGAAGTCTCGTTCAATGTCTTCGGCCTCAAAACCAACTGTTGCATTGCCAGTTGTCTCTAACAACAAATATGATCGTTATGTTTATGTTATGTTATGCATGCATGATGTACCTTTTAGTTTTTCCAGTTTCTCTTCTATTTCCTTTCGTTTTAGATTCTTCAGTCGTTTCAGTTCTTCTCTTTTCTCTTCTTTCTCCTGACGAGTTTAAATTGGTAAACAACAGAAATACGACAAACAGCTAGACCAACAATCAGACAACAAACCAACAAAAGCAAACACTCTAGCATGTTTACGACTTGTTTCTTGTAACCATAACATTTCATCTTCAATTAGAGTGCATGCAGTAGATGACAGTGACAAGTAAACAGATACTCACAGCAACATGACAGACATGAGTAAACACCTGGCAATTGACAGACAAACAGACAGACAGACAGACAGACAGACAGACAAACGGACAGACAGACAGACAGACAGACAGACAGACAGACAGGCAAACAAATTACCTTTGCTTTACGAGACAACCTTTTCTTTCTCTTGATTTTCCTTGAGTCGTCTTGATGTCTAACTGAGTCTGTGATGATACGAGGATGAGAGACAATCTGTAGGTAAATGTTTCCTCAACCAACATTATCTAGCTGTCTCAACAAAGCACGCAATTATCACCGTTGCAGCGCCCGGCTCTTCAAATCTGAAATTATACTTCCGTTCAAACTCTTCCTGTTTCTCAACTTCGTCCTCATCCTCATCGTCATGATGATCACACACCAATTCATCATACGATGGAATTCTAATAAAGTTAATTACAACAAGCTCAAGTCTGCTTTTGTAGTACAATGTACACTTTGTGACATGATAAATGATTAGAAGCATAAACAAATGACAAAGAAACAACAAATATATATATATATATATACAGTATGTAAACACTGTAGCAATATGATTTTGATGTACCATACAGGACGTACCTGTTAGCTTCTTTGTCGATATGACCTTTATGTAGGATGTAATCTCTAAGAAACCGTTCGTTCTCATTGAGATTTGGATCAGTCCAATACCGTCGGAGAGCATTCTAACAAATCAAATTAATCACATACAAAACACAACACAAAAAGACAAACAGACAGACAGACAGACAGACAGACAGACAGACAGACAGACAGACAGACAGGTTAGTGCGTGTTCTCCAGATTCTGTCATCATCATCTCGTCTTCCTCTTCGTCTTGTCATCCATCTTGTGACTTCAGCATCTGGGATTATCGCAGCCTTACCTTGCCCTCGTGGCCTAGTGCGTCTTCTCGAATTCTGTCGTCACCATCTCCTGGTCTTCTTTGGATTCATTTCTTCTGACTTGCATATCTTGTGCCTAGTTCTAGAGTCTAGCCTCTTGTATGTAGTTTGTAAGTTTTATGTTGTTACTAGTGTTGGACGTTTAGTTATAGTTACGTGCCTTGCAGTGATGTATAATAGATCCATGTTTGAAAATATATGTATTGACACACACACACACACACACACACACACACACACACACACACACACACACACACACACACACACACACACACACACACACACACACACACACACACACACACACACACACATGCACGCACACACGCACACACACACACACACAATGAGACACACACACACACACACACACACACACACACACACACACACACACACACACACACACACACACACACACACACACACACACACACACACACACACACACACACACACACACACACACACACACACACACACACACACACACACACACACACACACACACACACACACACACACACACACACACACACACACACACACACACACACACACACACACACACACACACACACACACACACTATTCACCATGTCTTCAGCTTCCCGTTTCTTTAGTTTCGATGCTTCCTTTCCTCCCAACCACTGAATATAATCTTCATCTTCTTTCTCCTATTAATCAATTTAGCAACAGTGATCAACTTTCCAAATAACTAAGCTTTTATGCTGCTGGTCTCATTACATCAGAAAACTATTTCTTGCCTGTTCATCAACTGTTTTCCTTCTAACTTGCAGCAGCGGCTCGTCACCTTCCTCTTCACTTTCTACTTCAGCAATTGATTGCTTTAAGCTACAAATGACAGAGAAGTTTGATACAACGTACATGAACACACACGAGTGTACAATACGTGCTCTACCTTTCTCGTAGTTCTCTTTGTTCTTTGTCATAAACAAGATGAGATGCTTGCTGCAACACACATCCATACAAAAATCTTGTTTAGAAATGTAAATGTATGCAGCCGTTTTATTATGTACCGTAAATGTCCAAATAAGTGCCAGGGGCGCTTATTCAGACACACGCTTATTAGCTTAAACAAAAAACATCTTTAGTTGACAGCAATTGAGGCAGCACACAACCATTGCTACTTCCAAAATATCAACCATTAAATGGTACAGTACACACATTGTCAAATCACACAATGTCATGTCAAACACCTCTCTTCTGCCCACCTGCCTGACACCATTGCCCCCTAGCTCCCAAATACAACATTTCAATACATCAAAATAAACCAATTCAGCCAGATCTAGCTTACCAAGTCACTTTACAACAATGTAAACAGTGCACAACAAGAAGGGGCACTTATTTGGGCATTAGGACTTAAACCTGATATCCGGTTTGCCAAGTTGTTTTGTGCTTGATTTGTCACCCCTTGGCATGCAGCCATATTAACATTCGGACATTTACAATATGTGTGTACGTTTGTATGTACATTTGTATGATGTTTGTATTTATATGTCTGTATGTGTGTCTGTACATATGTCTGTACATATGTCTGTATGTATGTCTGTATGTATGTCTGTAAGTATGTCTGTACATATGTCTGTATGTATGTCTGCACATACGTCTGTATGTATGTCTGCACATATGTCTGTACATATGTCTGTACGTATGTCTGTACATATGCCTGTATGTATGTCTGCACATATGCCTGTATGTATGTCTGCACATATGTCTGTACGTATGTCTGTATGTATGTCTGTACATGTCTGTACATATATCTCTAAGTATGTCTGTACGTATGTCTGTATGTATGTCTGCACATATGCCTGTATGTATGTCTGCACATATGTCTGTACGTATGTCTGTATGTATGTCTGTACATGTCTGTACATATATCTGTAAGTGTGTCTGTACGTATGTCTGTATGTATGTCTGCACATATGTCTGTATGTATGTCTGTACATATGTCTGTATGTATGTTTGTACATATGTCTATATGTATGTCTGTACATATGTCTGTATGTATGTCTGTATGTATGTCTGTATGTATGTCTGCACATATAACTGTACGTATGTCTGCACATATGTCTGTACATATGTCTGTACGTATGTCTGTATGTATGTCTGTACATATGTCTGTACATATGTCTGTAAGTATGTCTGTACGTATGCCTGTATGTATGTCTGCACATATGTCTGTACGTATGTCTGTACGTATGTCTGTATGTATGTTTGTATGTATCACTACAAGCAATTAACACAATTTGCATGACGTGATATTTGCACAGGTAACTGACATACCTTGTGTGATTGATGCTCGTCCTCTTCGTCACTGCTCACAAACGCCAAACTGCACAAATCGCTCGTTAATTAATTTACTCAAAAATGTAAACATATAATGTCCATTAACCTTCCTTTCTCTTCCAGTCTCTTACGTTCATAATCTCTCAGATACAATGGCTTTTTCTTCGTTTCAGATGCACTATCTGAATGACCATCTTCGATGCTCTCTGCTGCATGTTTGAATGTAAAATCATAATTAATTTATATTATGAGAAATCACTTACATTCTGATTGGTAAAATTTGTATGATGGATCTCTGATTCGAGTGTCGTTGGCTTTGATAAGAGAAAGAGTTCTTAGAAAGTCTTGATTGTTCTGAGCAGTAACTCCCTACAAAACAGCAAAATGGTACGTACATTATATGCGCCTTTGACACTCTTTTGTTAGTGTTTGACTATAGAATTGCATGCTCTAATACAATGGTTGACAAAGTCTCTGGCTTTTAGTTAATTGTAAATTAGTCTGTCTGTCTATTGTTTTATGTCAGACACCTATTGTTTGAAATTTTTAAACGTCTTAGCCAAACGTTGAGCCAGAAGAAGGTTTTTACTGAAACGTTGCTCATTATATATCTTTACAATCAACTATTGTTCTCTTCGTGGTGTGGTGTGTCTCTCTCCTTCACATTTGTCTGCATATCTACCACGTCAAGTTTCCACGGATCAGATAGTTTCCGTCTTTGCTCTCTGTTTATCTTCCAGTGTCATGTCTGTCTATTTGTTTGTCTGTCTGTCTGTCTGTCAAACACATTTATTTGAACATTTTATCTATGATACATTTCCGCAATGCAAATAACTATATATGCTGTCCAACTACTATCAATGTTCATGAACTAAACTAAATTCAAAACAAAACTTGAAGGAACTAAAAAACTCTAAAAACTCTAGAAACTCTAAAAGCAGCTAAATTACATGCAAAGCCATAGCTCAGTGTCAGCTAGTGGCTAAAGAACTGAGTGGCATAAAAGTCACTTCTGTTGACTCTAATCAATGAAGATGACTTCTTAGAGATGACGTTCGCATTGCACTTTTGGAGTTGGACCGAAAGCGTTTGCTCCAGAAGTCGATAAACTCCGCTGAATTTAGTCTTCCAACTTCATCTGATGACTTCTTTGCTATCTTTTTTAAGAATTTCCATGCGTCAAATCCCCACGTTCCAAAGTGTTCCATTACCAATGGAATTGCACTGACAATTGACCCTCCTGGTAGTTGTTGTTTGTTATATTTTGCTCTCTTCCTGTCTGCTCTCCTGTCTGCAGCTGCACCATCAACACCAGCAGATGTGGGGAAGATGTCACTGCTCCACGGGTGAGCAAGGGAGATGTCGAGATCGATATTGTATCCAGTGTCGGAGTCGAAAAAGACGATGTCTGTCTGTCTGTCTGTTTGTCTGTCTGTCTTAATACATATATTTCATACATTGAAACTATTACACTCACACTAAACTGTGAAACAAACAAGCAAGCCTGCAGGCCCTACGCTAAAACTAACTGCTAACTGTCTACTGTTTGTCTGTCTGTCTGTCTGTCTGTCTGTCTGTCTGTCTGTCTGTCTGTCTGTCTGTCTGTCTGTCTGTCTGTTTGTCTGTCTGCTTCAAGTATGTCAAACTACCAACAAGTCTTCATGTTCTATCTGCAAATGCCAAACCCATCAACACTTTCATTCGATATACTCTAGATCTGTTTACCATGGCCACTTCATCTTCTGATTCAGATGAACTTGACTCGCTTTCTTCTGGAATTTCCCCATATTTGTCTTTCACTTTAATTAATAAAAACAGAACGTTAACAGGTTTAGTGGATGACGTAAGCATCACAAATAGAAATTGGTAATTGGTTGTCGTTACTGACGTCTGCTCAATTCTTCCTTTCTCTTCTTTTCTTCATATTTAGCAGCATAGGTAGCATTTATTCTAATTCTAAATCTGCCCTCATCCGACATCACGGAGATGCATGTGCTAGCGCGCGCTAAAGTTAAGGCCTTCACGTGGTCTAGTTAATATAATTTTTAGCATTCCAAAATTATGATACAGGGGCATTTTTTGGAGGCCTCGCACCTTACGTAATAAACTTGATTTCTCTAAAGTACGAAATTTTGTAGACAATGTAACGCGCGTTAAACTCAACAGTCCCAACGGTTCGTCACCTTGAATCGCCTGTGACGTCGTCTAGCATCTAGCGTCAGCAGTTCTATCTACTGCTTTCTCATCACCGAAAAGGTTTCGAATGCTCATCATTGTCTTTATCTTCACAAGCTTGCTGTTCTTGTATTGGCCTACTTCTATTGTATTGTATTGTATTGCTTGAATATGGATGATTCTGTTTACTATCCTCATAATTTCTCACGGCAAAGGCCACGGCAAGCAGTCTATGTTGGTTCTCAACATCCCAGATCGTCCAATCTGAAGTCAGGCGATGGAAGTCATGGGAGGGCAAATGTGGGCAGCGCCAGTGCTACTCGCCACATACCAGCCGCTGTGGAGAGAATGCGACACAGAAGTGAAAGATTGAAAACGTTTTCTAAATGGCCACTGTACGCCTCTGTTGGTCCTGTTGATTTAGCTCAAGCTGGTTTCTACTACATGGGAGAAAAGGATAAAGTGAAATGTTTCTCTTGTGGTTGTATTGTTCATCAGTGGGCTCAAGGGGATAAACCTTTGGCTGAACATCAACGGATCAGCCCCTTATGCCGTTTTCTTGAAGTCTTTGGTGAACTTCCAGTTTCAAAGCCACTGAAAGATCCCCGGATGATAGATGAACGAAATAGGTTGGGTTCATTTAGAAATTGGCCACTAGCTTCTCCCGTCAGGCCAGAAGATTTGGCAAGAGCGGGATTTTACTACACAGGTAGTGCAGACAAAGTACAGTGTTTCTCTTGTCAAGGAGCTATACACAAATGGGAGAACGGAGATGATGCTTTGCAAGAACATAGAAAGTTCTTTCCTGACTGTGACTTTATTGGAGGCAGAGATACAAGTAACATTCCAATAAATCCAAATCCACAGAAAATTCATACAGAACATGGATTTCCTATTTCTGCTTCACATCATGAACCGTGGCACAAGCCTATTGAAGCAGCATCTTCTACTAATAGGAATAGCAATTCTGTTTACTGCCTGCAAGGCCTTAACTCTGCTCTTCCGTCAGCTCATCCATCTGTGAGTGATTTCAACTACGAAAGCATGAGAGTAGAATCATTTCAAGCTGCTACATGGCAGTCTGCAAACGTTCCTGTATCTGAACCTCTTCTGGCTCAAGCAGGTTTTTTCTATACCGGCATTGGTAATATCGTCGAGTGTTTCTGCTGCCACATCAAACTGAGTGATTGGAAAGTAGGGCATTCTCCATTTGAAGAACATCAGAAAGTACAGCCAAGATGTCCATTTGTCCAAGGAGTTGATGCAGACAACATTCATTCAAGGCTACCAGTTATGGCAGGCAATACAAGCAGAGCTCTTGGCATGAGAAGCATTACTGAACGATTGGCCTCTTTTTCTCGTTGGCCAACTTCTCATTCAGTGAAAGCAGTGAAATTAGCTGAAGCAGGTTTCTATTATGCTGGAAATGGTGATTCTGTGATTTGTTGTAGCTGTGGAATTATCGTCTCTGATTGGAGACAAGGAGACAAGCCAGAAATAGAACACCAAAAGCACAAACAAGATTGTCCTTACCTCAACTTATATTTTCCTGACAAGACACACACAACAGGAGCAAGAATGATTACACAGGCAACTGATAGTAAAGCATTGTAACATGTAGTTAAGTTATCTAATTGATATCAGCTGCACCATTGAAATCACTAGAGTATTTGTAATTGAAATTGCTAGTATGTGAGCTACTACAAGACTTTGTACGTACCTAATTACATTGTTTCTGCATTTCCTAAAATCTCACATCTAACGGCACATTGTATGTATGTATTGCAAATTAGAGTCAGAAATCTGCTTCCAGTGTGAACACTTGATCCTTCTTGTTCTGCATAACTCCAGCCTTTTGATATTCACCAACACGTTTTTCAAAGAAGTTGGTCTTGCCCTCCAGTGAGATGTTTTCCATAAAATCAAAAGGATTTTCTACATTGTAGACCTGAAACACAAGCAGGTTAGAGATAAGAACCATCATCATGTGTATATCATTTCTGTTGATACTTTTGGTTGTTCAAGAGCTACCAGCAGCCTGTCAGCCACAAACTCGATGTACTGCTTCATCAGCACACAGTTCATACCAATGACAGCCACTGGAAGAGCTTCGGTGAGGAACTGCTGTTCAATCTTGACAGCATCCATAATAATACTTCTCACCCTTTCTTCACTCGGTTTACGTTTGACGTGTGAGAACATAAGACAAGCAAAGTCACAATGCAAGCCTTCATCACGACTGATCAATTCATTAGAGAAAGTGAGGCCGGGCATTAGTCCACGCTTCTTAAGCCAAAATATTGCAGCAAAAGATCCAGAAAAGAAAATGCCTTCAACAGCAGCAAATGCAATGACTCGCTCACTAAACGAGGCACTTTCCGAGTTGATCCATTGCAGAGCCCACTCTGCCTTCTGACGAACACAAGGCACTAGATCAAAAGAAACACAGTAGACCAAAGGATTACAAGTTTTAACACAACAGATTTACTAACATGTCTCAATTGCATTGAACAGTTTGTCTTTCTCTTCCGGATCGCTGATGTATGTCTCAATCAGTAGACTATACATCTCTGAATGAATGTTCTAGACATCAACCAGACCGTTAATTTAATTAATATACAAATCTGTACAAATTCTCCTTACTTCAATGGCAATTTGAAATCCATAGAAACAACGAGCCTCCGTCACTTGAACTTCCTTGCTAAATCTCTCCACTAAGTTTTCATTTACAATTCCATCACTCGCCGCAAAGAACGCTAACACGTGAGACAAAAAGTGCCGCTCTTCGTCCTATGCGCACAAACAATTCCTGCATCAAATATATTCAAATGACATCACGTGACGTCACACTTTGAGTTTGTTCCAGTCATCAAGATCCTTCGACAAATCTACCTCCTCTGCTGTCCAGAAAGACGCTAGAATAGACGCACATAAGAATAATGCTAACGAAACTGCCATTCTAATGTAACCTTCAGCTTTCTTGTAATATTCCCAAATATCAGGATATTGAATGGGAAACACAACAAATCGTCGAGGATTTTCTCTTAACAGAGGCTCGTCTTCTTCGTCAACAAGTTCAATCTCGTCTACTTGTTGTTTTCTTTCAAACTCACTCACGTTCTGATCTACCTGCATCAAACAAGCGCGCGCAATTAGCGCGGGAAAGTTGAATTTGATGCAATGAAGGAAATACTCGACAGCAAACACAAGTCTACATATCAATACTTACACATTAAAGCTTTCATTTGTTCATTCATTCATGCAAGTATCAAAATCTAGGAAGTTAGAAAAATGGCGGGAAGGACCAACTGCATGTCACGTCGATCTCGTTTGATGAGCAGCTCAATCTTCAATAGACGTTGCTGCCTCGTTCACACTTCACTGTATTTCATTCATGCTCTCTAGTTGTTATGTTCTAGAGGTACAGGAGATCGTAAGATCAACTCACTTTCACTCGTAGACGTTCCTTTAGGGATGAGATCACTGAAGACGAGCCTTCTTCACATGCTGTGATGTCTACTCTTGTATATCCAGCCAACATGATGAAATCACAAGCCTCGTGGACGAATGGCAGACGGAGTGTTGCTTCGCGCTTGAAATGTTATTCGGACAACGCGCCTTCCGGACTCAACCAATCAGCGAGGACTGTAGAGGTGGGTCTGTAAATTCCCGTATAAAGTGTAGCCTCAGTAAAGTAGCGCAGCAGTCAGTCACAAAACGAAATAATAAATAAATAACAAATTGAAGCACAAATTGTGTATTCTAGCTAGTACTTGTACCAAAATGTGCCCCTTAGATTATGGTAGCCAGACCCCTCCACCGCATCAGGGGACATCTACACTACTCACTACTCTGCATTTTGTACCAAACAGAACATGCTTCTCACATAAAACTCTATTATTTAACTTAAACGTCAACTAAACTATGTGTGTATACACGTTTCTACATAAAATAATAATACAAGCACCAACACTAATTCTACAAAATCAATTTACTTAATAGCTATTATAGCATTAGAATTATCTATTAACACCACTGTCTGTGGCTAATCGATGTCTACAGGAGAGACGTGTCCAAACATTTCTTCTACTTCTTTTAGTAGATTATCTCTGCTGTCGGCTGTTCCTCCTCGTGATGGTGGGGTAGACAAACTTGTTGAACTTCCATCTGGAACGTTTTCAACTTCATCCATAAATTGATAATGTTCATCTTCTACAACTGATCCTGCAAACGTTCCAATACTCACATTTCTTTGCTTCCCTTCCATATGAGATACGTCCTTTATCTTGATGTGTGCAGTCTGCTGTGCAAGTTTTAGCTTCTCTGCTCGTCCATTAACAAATATACCAATCACATACATTTTAAGCAACATGCGTCTCTTGACTGGAGACATAAGGATAAAGTCATGCTCTCTTTGATCAAGACGACGACGAAACTCTGGCATCAAGCCATTCAACTCCTTAGCAATCTTGTGTATGGTCTTCTTCGATGATGCAGAATAAATAGACTCAGAAGATACGTTGTTGTGTGCTTCAATCAATTCGTCTAGTAAATCCCACAAAGTGTCATGGATCGGGTCTCCAAGCTGTTCTGCCTCCCGACAATACGCATTGATGATTTGGATTTGCCTTGAAAGTTCATGGGAAGGAGCAAGCATGGGAGCTGTGTGATAACACACTTCCAATAATTTACGACCTCGAAGTATAGCACACATGTAACGAGCCGTGTTTTCATCCAATCCATTTGCCCCGGGCTGAAACAGACTTGGCCAAAGTGGCTTTGAGCAGCAAATTTGAAAATGATGAAGAACAAGATAAGCAAGAACAAACAAGAAGAGAATGGCAGCAGATGAGGAGAGAACAATAAGATCACCTTCAAGGTACTTTCCAGTGAGCAGAGCATTCTCTACATCCATTTGCAAGAGAGCTCCAAGCAGTGCATAGCATGCGAGAACAAACCAAGAGATAACCAGCAATACATTAAAAGCAACTAAACGAAATGGACGAACAACAAGAAAGAAGATGGTGAGACACAATGAGAACCCAGTCATCGTAATAATCTGTTGTGTGGGATACGAAAACAGAGATGCAAAGAGAATCACAAAGACACCCTTGATGACAAAACTAAAAGGATGATACCACACGAAACGACGCTTAAACGAAGAGAAAAGAAAGAAATTTCCAACAGCCCACAACACGTCCATCTGTTGAGAATACTCAGCTTCCTTTAACTCAACATATCCCTCATGTCGGCTCTGCAACGGAGAGAACAGCTGAGATCTAATGTGAAAGATCATCCAGCATACAACAAGAACAACTCCAAGCACAAAAATCCCTCCCGCTGGAACACAATAAGCCAAATGCTCCCAACTCCAACACGACACATTATTCTTCACCTCCAACACCAACTCACTCTCTCCATCTGGCGACAGTCTGACGCAATGAAACAAACGAGCGGCAGCGACGCCATAAGGCACACACATCAACTGACAAACAAAAACAACAATCCGTCTGAGAAACGCCTTCTGAACGAAAACAGAGAAAGAGTTGCGACAGTGCAGCACCAGCCACACTCCAAAAGCAACCAAACACAGAGTAGCAACACCAATCATCCAACCAACAATATAGTGTATGTAATCCAGCCCAACTCTGTTGCTGTATACCTCAGTGTCCTTGGCTACGTAAGCTCCACTCATAACTTTCCGGAAGTTCCAAACATCAACGTTGACAAGAAATGCCGGCTGCGTGCCGTTGATTCCTGTAATCCACGAGTACGGCCATGCCCAGCGAAACGACAGAGAAAGAAATAGAGCGTAAAACTGTACGAAATCGACGAAAATGTGGAAGAAATCGGAAAACCAAAGCGACACACTTCGCACGCTGTACGCCTTCTCGTCGACATCGACATTCAAATCGTCATCGTCAACGTTGACGATCACTCGTTGCGTTTCTTTGTTCTGCAACGCGAGTAACGGGATCTCGTCGAGTTTACTTGCCATCAACAAATCGATACGGGATATTACGGGTGGAGACCTTTCTGGAAACGCCCGTATGTTAAGGTAATGTCTAAATTTAAACTTGCTGCCAATTTGGCGTTTCTCTTCACTGAGAAGCCACTTTTGGAACGATTTCTTGCAGCAAAGGCATCTGGTTAGATTTGATTGCTTAATATATTCTAGTACACGCACGCACGCACACACACACACACAACACACAGACACGCACGCGCACACACACACACACACACACACACACACACACACACACACACACACACACACACACACACACACACACACACACACACACACACACACACAC
>NC_085094.1:8355269-8357769 GCF_963422355.1 Corticium candelabrum | reverse complement strand
GGAACCTCCAGGTAAAAGATCTTTTAAGTATTTGGCCTTCTTCTTTTCTTCTCTTCTGGATGCAGCACATCCACTTTCACTACTCGACCTGGGAAAAGCTTCGCAGCTCCAAGGGTGGGAGAGTGAAATATCAAGGTCAATGTTAGAACCATCTCCAGCATCGAAAACCACAATGTCCGGTCGATTACTATTGTTTGTGTACCTGTCTCGCACTTCTTTTCTGTGGTGAAGACCCACCTCCTTGAGGCACTCGCACCAGCCTGCTACGACACTGTCATGTTGCCATACAGGTCCACCCCCGTGTTTGCAGGTCAAGAAATGGTATCCATAATCATCTGCTTCTTTCCCACACTCACAAATAGGTGCCAGGGACTTGAAGGGCATTGGGCATCCCAGCCTCAGAAGAGCCGCTAACCGAAATTCGGAAGGCTTAAATGCAAGCCTATCTGAGGAAGGTGCTGCCTCTAGCCATGAGCCACTTCCAGGACCTTGAATCGACCTTAGACGAGCAGCCTGATGTTGATCCTGAGATTGATCCAGAAGGTGTGTGTTACACTGACTGACTGACTGACTGACTGACTGACTGACAAAGATCATTTATTGAACATACAAGGCACTACGTACATCATAGGAAGTCGAAACATAATAGTCGCTACTGAAATCTAAAACCCACTAATGAATGCTACTTTGAAGTTCGCAGTGACTGACTGACTGACTGACTGACATCATTTATTATACACAAACCTCTACATACAGAACACTAAAAGTAAAAATACTATCCATGACAGTTCAAGTCAGTAAATCACGGTTACAGCAAACTACAAGTTAAATATATACACATGCAAATAGTAGTAGTTGAAGATCAATTCTAATGAACAATGCCTTGAATGGCACTGTTTAGCATAAATCCTTTCTCTTCTATTGGGAGAAGACGTGACGACTTGTGTAGAATGACACTTGCATTTGATCTCTGTAGAAGACCTGAGAATCTCTTCCTCCGGTAACAACAACTCGGCTTCATTGCAGTGACCTTCAATGTCTCTAGATCTCTTTGCCAAAGTATTAAGATATTCTGTTGCGCTGTCTCCCCATGCAGCTTCCAAATGTTCAAAACTAGAGGAGTACATACCAGGCTATTAAAACTGCTGTGTTCTTTCCTTTTCTTATTTTGCACATTTTCAATCCTCTCTTAATTAAAGTAGCTGCGTAGCCGTCAGTTGCTGCAGATCGTTTCATTGCTTCTTGACTCCACAGGTGTGAAAGTGCAATGTCTAGGTCAGTGCTGGAGCCATGCAGCACTAGAGTCGAAAACAACTATGTCCGGGCGCTTTTCATTGTCTACGTACCAATAACGGACTTCTTTCTTGTGATGGAGATGTAGCTCATGAAGGCAGCTGCTCCAACCAGCAACTGTTTCATCATGTTCCCACACAGGACCACCACCCATCTTACAAGTAAGAAGATAGTAATTGTCTACATCCTTACCACAGTCGCATACTAATCCCCAATCCTCAAATGGAAGTTGAGCACCCAGTCTCAGAGATGCCGCCAATCAAAATTTGCCAGACTCAAGTGCGAGCATCTCATTGGTTGGGATGGCTTGAAGCCAGGCCCCTGCTCCTCTTCCTCTATAGCTAACTGATCAAAACGTGCTACATCTTTATTTGTTGATGATGATTCAAGGAAATCTTCCACCCTTCTGCTATGTAAGCTGGAACGTATCTTTTGTTGCAGTTTGTGTAAGGTAGCTAGCTAGAGGAGTGAACTCTATTAATTGTCCCGTAGTTCTACAACATCCTGCTTGCCTGAAATCGATTCAGCAGCTCTGCAAAGGTTGTTGTGTATCCTAGAGTTGGATATTGTACCATTTAGTAACTGAGACGTTAGCACTAACAGACAGACAGATTGTTATACTTAAACTCTTACTCTAGCAATAACAATCGCTAACTTTACGTATGCATAACAATAACAGTCAATGAACAAAATGTTGAACGTCTTTATCATAAAGAAAATCATCAAAATTGCACTTAGACAACTTCGACAGACAGACAGACAGACTGACTGACTGACTGACAGACAGACAGAAAGACAAACTGACAACTGAAGAGTTGGAATAGCCAGATGATGGGCAAACAGACAACTGGAGAGTTGGAACAGACAGATGATGGGCAAACAGACAGACGAATGGACTGATAAGTGACAAGAAGGCTTGTCAAGTGTTATAAGCACATGATGGCTTGAGTGGTTATTAATGAATAAATGATCTAATTTAATAGTTTATATATATATACATACTATGTATAGGTAAACTATGGCCGAGTTGTCAATCAGTGTCGTGTTGGATGTCAGTTTGCTCTCACGCGCTGCCAGAATCCTGGATTTGCATTCGTTCCATCTGCTAACAACATTCAGATGTTTGATATTCATGAGGGCAAGAGACTTCGAATTCTAAAGGGACATTTTAGGACAGTGAATTGTTGTGCTTTTCATCCGTATGAAC
>NC_085094.1:8335269-8342769 GCF_963422355.1 Corticium candelabrum | reverse complement strand
TCAGCTCCAAAGGGTGGAGGGCCATAGGTGGATTTAAGGATAGACTGCTCAACAAGAGACATACATACATATATACATACATACATACATACAAACATGTATACTTACATGCTTCCGCGTATGACGCGGGAAAAGGGTCTGGCTACGCAAGACTACATACATGCATGCATGAACCCTAAAAGTTGTTTCACTACTTAATATTAATTAAATACAAATTTTTGGTCAATTTGAAATCACCACAAAAATTATGATTTTAATTAATCATAAGTAACTTCTCCTCTCCCCCCCCGGGAGACACCATGCGTAGGCGTGGCGAATCAAACATGAATGCCAAGCTGTCAGCAACATGTTCAGATTTCATGTGCAAAAGTCTGCAGGTACGTCAACGTTATTGTCTGTTTTCTGACCTTTTTGGCATTTGCTGCAGCAGAAGGTCCGTCCAAGAAAATCAAGGCTGCAGGAGACCCGTCTCCGACATAATTCCAGCTTAAATCAAATTTCAAACGTTTCTCCTCTTCTTCCTTTGTCCTTTTGGCTGCAGACGACGCCACACGGGAAGAAGAACGTTTGGACATGCTTGTTGTCACGTGATTAATCACGTGATTATTTCTTTAGTTGTGGACGATGTCAAAAATCTGTCGCAATAGTTTGTAGCTGCACGTCCTACCGATAGACAAACGGCATTGCTATGTAAGTAAAAGAGAATAATATTGTGTAGCGTGCGTTAACAGTATTTCACTTCCGGGTATTGCGTAGTCTAGATGAGGGTGAGATCAAGATTGTTCGGCCGGGCAGGTGACATTGTGTATGTAAAGGTAGTTGGTAAGTAAAAATAATTATTGAACAAATTTGTAACATGGACAGACAAACATACAGACATGCGGACAGACAGATAGACAGACAGACAGACAGACAGACAGACAGACAGACAGACAAAAAGACAAACAGACAGACAGACAAACACACAGACTGCATGCTGCACGTGATCTCTAAGGCACGTGATCTCACACGTCATCCCACACTTGGGCGGTTACTCAGTGACCACACCCACTTGAATGCACCAATAATGAAGACTCGGTTGTGGATTGTCCATCTCTTATCACCTCTTTTTCTTCACTCAGTATTTCTCCTCCCATCATTCTCTTCACTGTCCATCGATCTCAATGGACCTCAAGCTGCAGGACTCGACTATCAAGTTGAATGGCTGGAAGGGGGCGGTGCAGTGTACCTTGCTGCACACTCTACATCAGTAGCATCCAGTGAGCCAACGAATGACACAGTTGCAGAGTGTCTGGTCATTCGTGGTGACACATTTCGATCGCAGGAAGTCACACTTAATGTCTCTGCTGACTCGAACTTTACCATCACTACGAACAGCTCCACCCTGCAAGTCTGTCGACGTGATGTATCCATGCAACACGATCTCCAGCCTCTTGTTGATGTTATGAAACATCTGAGATTCGATTGTCGGATGGACTGCACGTTTCCTTCCAACCGAACATTCGTTGTGTTTTTCGCATTCAAAAATGGGAGTGAGTCGTTAACGAGTGAGACTCGTGTGTGGATCACGTCACGCCCGGTTGTGTACGTCTCCAATGCACCAATCACAGTGTTGTATACAGAAGGTAGTCAACCTGTTTTCTTATTTGGAAATTCGTCTCTCACTGTGGGATTCAACAGACAGCGATCATTACGAAGTCTTTACATTCGTCTCACGTTGCTTGACATTTTGGATGTACAACAGGAGACATTGAGTGTTAACGCCACGAATGTTCATGCCACGTTTAATACAACAAACGTGACGAGTACGCTCACACTTTTATTCCCTGGGAACACGATGGACACGGATGTTGCTAATATATTGAGACTCATTAGATATTATAGCAACGGATCATGTCCCCACAGCGGCATTCGACATATCGAGGTCGTCATCTCGAACGGTCGTCTGTCGAGCGATCCGGTTGTGATCCGCGTCGACGTTCGTACATCGCTCGTCATTGCCGACATTCCACGGAAAAAATATTGGCAAGTTGAGTTTGGTCGTCCCGTACGATTAGCGGAGATGGCCGTGTTAAAACGAAGAGATAAACGAGACGCGTCGCCTGTGTATCGAGGTCGAGTTCGATACATTAACTTCATGTCACGTGACTGGACAACGGATCCTCTCACACGACTGCAATGCAGCAAGCTCACTAATCCGGTTACCAAACTGTTTTCTTGTATCGACTTTGGATCGTCAATGCCTGTCAATCTCATTAAAAATGGAATCTTTCAAGGCGTGGTTGAGACTCTTGGTGACATACAAAGATACAACTTTTCTGCCGGATTGAAGCTTACCGTACTTTCTGATCAAGTGGTTGTTGCTCCGTGGAGTCTCTCAGTTTGGCTATTACTCAACTCACCAGACAATCATCTGTTGATAACAAAATTTGAGAAAAACACCATGGAAACGATTTATCACATCGATGTGTGTTTTGATGGAGTGACGTTTGTGTATACCTCGACACTTAATGTGTCTGTGACTGCTACGTTTGCGTATCCGTTGTTGCTGAATGTGTCGTTATGGCATCATTTTGTGTTGATAGCCGGCAGTTTGGGAGTTCAGGGATACGTTGATGGTCAATGTATTGATGTGATGAGCATGAAATTGGACAATGAGGCTAGTTGATATGCATACACACGTACACACACACACACACACACACACACACACACACACACACACACACACACACACACACACACACACACACACACACACACTAGTGACACACACACTAGTGACATACACACGCACAATTTTTTAATACATTTCTGTTTGTCTTTACTCAGCACTTGATTTCATATTGTGTTTATGTCTTTTGTCTCTGTCCTTAGACAATTTCTAGTCACAGTTCGAAGCGGCTGCCTTCTCCCTTGGATCAGACTGGACATCTGGAAATGAGTGTTGTGCATCCTTTGTCTAACACTCCTGCAGTCTCTCTAGCTGGTGTCATGATGTCCAACCGTGTGTTTACAGATTTACAAGTGAAATGTGCTGCAGGCTGTGAAGAGCAGCTTCATGTCAATACAGACATTATCCCATACAATCTATTAAAACAGCTCAAAGTAAGACGTGATAAACTGAGGCAGTTATTAAGTACCATTTAACATTAGGAAGTATTCTATAGATATGTTAAATAGTTTCAATAAAAGAATGAACATTATATTGTAAAATAGTATGTTGTTGATATTAATAATAAATAATATTGTCAATATTATTAATTAACTAAGAAATAGTAATAATATACAGATAATAAATATTAAATATTAGATAATAAATAATTAAATAAATACATAATAATAATATGTCGTGCTCAACCAGATCAGTCTGGTTTGTAAAGTCTATTACAAGTACCGGAAGCAAACCCTGCTTCAGAAGTACTTAGACCATCACTGCTGTCTAGAAAGAAAACATGACTTTACGAAGGATCCGAGTAGATCCCAGAATATTATTATTAATACATTATTTTTAACAGTAGTATCTTGTCATTATCAGTTAAAATTTATTGAGTTCAATAATTAATTAACAGTAAATAATAGTGTTAATATTATTAAATAATAAATAATAAATATAATATAACAATAAATATCATATAATAAATAAATAAAAAATAAATATATAATAAATAAATAATAAATAATAAATATTATATAATTAATAGCATATAATAAATAAATAATAAATAATAAATATTATATAATAAATAAATAATAAATAAATAATAAATATTATATAATAAATATCATTTAATAAATAAATAATAAATATCATTTAATAAATAAATAATAAATATTATATAATAAATAAGTAATAAATTATTTTAACAGCACAGTATCTTGTCATTATTAATTGATATTAATTGAATTCAATATGTTTCTGTTTGTAGCCAGTGTTTAGTAATGGTGGACAAATGCTGTCTTTGTCTGGTCCTGCGTCTCTCGATGCGTACACTCTGCTCCTACAAAGTCTTTCCTATGTGACCTTTGCAAACCCTCCAGATGAATCTCCTCGCAGCATCAAGTTCTACATATCAGACAAAACGTTCAGAGTACACCACGACATGCAACTCGTACACGTTTGCAACGCAACTGAGAATTGTGGGAATGCAGTGAACGTGACTTGTGAAATGGTCAATGCAACAACACATCAATGCATATGCCCGATGGCATCCACAATATTTGATACAAAAACTCAAACGTGTACACCACTGGTCAGTTGTGCAGACGAGGGAGTGACGTGTGGTAACAACTCACTGTGTGTTGAAATCAGTGAGATCGAACTTTTATGCAACTGCACTTCCGGATTTAAAAAAGATGGCAACTCTAATTGTGTTGATATCAATGACTGTGTGGCTAATGTTTGCCACAATGGAGGCACGTGTGTTGACGGTGTGAATGCATTCGTTTGTGTTTGTCCATTCAACTACAATGGCAGCAAGTGTGATGTTCTGAACGACATGTGTCTTCCTTTGTGTGTCAATGGACGATGTCAAGGCAACAGATGTGTGTGTGATAGTGGCTATAGTGGGTTACAGTGTGATATTGATATTAATGCTCAATGCACAAAGACGAGTTGTTTAAATGGAGGAACGTGTATCGAAGTGGACGACACGTATCAGTGTTTGTGTTTGTCTCGGTTTGATGGAGCAAGATGTCAGTCCAATATCACGGAAACGACAGGTGATGCATGTGAGTCGATTGTTTACTGTTAATTGAGTAACGTACAGCATGTGACAATAACACGTTAACATGCTCGTCATCTGTTTATCTTTTTATTGTAGTTAGTATTTTTGCCTGTAAGCTCGTCTGACTGTTTTGGCAGCTCGTCTGTCCGTCTGTTCATCCGTCCGTCCGTCCATCTGTCTGTCTGTCTGTCTGTCCGTCTGTCTCTCCGTCTGTCTCTCCGTCTCTCTGTCTGTCTTTCTTTCCGTCTGTCTGTCTGTCTCTCTGTTTGTCTTTCTGTCTGTCTGTCTGTCTGTCTGTCTGTCTCTCTGTTTGTCTTTCTGTCTGTCTGTTTGTCTGTCTGTCTGTCTGTTTTTCTGTCTGTCTGTCCGCCTGTTTGTCTTTTTCAGTCTATTGTTCTGTATAAACATGCAGGGCCATAGGAACCAGTCTGGTCGGTCCGATGTTGCCAGGATCGTCTTTTGAATTTACTTTTGACAGTTGATGATTGGCCAAAACTCCTAGTTGACAATATAGGTAATTAAATAACTAATATATTTATAGTTATAAACCAAAAAATTATTAAAGAGGCTGTTGTGCATTAGATTATTGAAGACCCTAACCCTAACCTAACAATCCGTGGATTGCCTGTACAAACCATGCCGTAACCCAGACCCTAACTCTAACCCTAAACCTACACCTAACTGTGAGTGTGTGTGTGTGTGTGTGTGTGTGTGTGTGTGTGTGTGTGTGCATGTGTGTGTGTGCATGTGTGTGTGTGTGTGTGCATGTGTGTGTGTGTGTGTGTGTGTGTGTGTGTGTGTGTGTGTGTGTGTGTGTGTGTGTGTGTACGTATATTTGTATTAATTAGGGTCACAATAATATTATTTGCTTTAGTTTCAGCTACAGTTGTGGTTGCTATTGGAGTATCTATTGGTACAGTTGTCGTTCTTCTCATTGTTATCATCGCCATTTTTATTACACTGAGAAAACGACGGACAAACAGTTTGATGGTCGAAGGCCAAAGAAGGTTTTTAAACATTTTTTTTGAAAAAAATCTGACGTGCCATGTTGTGTGTGTGTGTGTGTGTGTGTGTTATAGAATGCGTTTTACTTACAGTCAGTATCTTGGAGAGTCACATTTTAGTTCTCGAAAAGCATCCAGGAAATCGTATGCTGTTGTTCAACCGAAAGCAAATCACTCTGATTTGAAGAAAGATTTGAGACCCACTGTACGTCGTCTGTCGATGGCATTTGAACATGGGGAAACAGGCAGCGTGTTTGGATCTATTTCCGGGTCTCTACATGAAATGAGCATGCCTGGACTGTTCAGGTTATTGTTTATCTGTTTGTCTGTTTACCTGCTTGCATTTGCTGCTATACCCAACCATTCGGCAACCAGTTGGCTGTGTGTGTGTGTGTGTGTGTGTGTGTGTGTGTGTGTGTGTGTGTGTGTGTGTGTGTGTGTGTGTGTGTGTGTGTGTGTGTGTGTGTGTGTGTGTGTGTGTTCTTTCTTTCATTATGTATACCATCTTGCCTTTTCTATAGACCACGATCTAACACTGATACATCCGAGTTCTTCCGACCAGCCACTGCTCTTCCTAATGTAGACGAGAGCACAACTGGCAACATAATCAACAGTAACTTCACAGCAGACGATATCTTAGAGAGCAACGAAGATCAACTAGACGACAAACCAGACGAGATCACAGATGACGATGATGACGACAGCACATACATTAACAATTTTGAGAAAATTATTGAAAACTTTGGTAATCCGGACAGCAACTCAATTGGTCTCCCTGGTCACATTGAATCAAACAACAGTCACAGTGATGATAACAATGACACTACCAGTGAGGTAATGCACGAGTCACCAACTAGCAAGTCACTTCTGGAGGCTATTGAGCCAACAAATGAGGGATTATTGACACCAGGGCAGGTGAGAGCTCGACAGCAAGCGATTGCCATGCTTAGCAACTTTAGTTGGCCAGACGTGTCCGATGATGGAGACGAGAGTGACAACAGTTGATCTACATACATAGTACACACATGGATCCGGATCACAAGTACAAGACCAGATGCTCAGCAATTAATGTAAATTGAAATCAAGTATTACAGATTAGGAGACACTTAGTTCAATACCATGCAGTTCAGATACAATCACAAATTCTGTGATTTTATTGCAGTTATTGATATTAATTGTACAAATTGCATACGACAATAGAGTTAAGTATTAGTGTACATTCTTCATGTAATGATAACAAAGATGCATATGTTGATGTGAGTTTGGTGACAAATGGTTGGGAGACAACAAGGTAAACAGAAGGACAGATGAAAGACATACATGTTGATAACGATCAAAACTGTCTGTAGACTAAAAGTTGGAAATCAAAACAACATGTGTAGAGGAATAGTTGTTTAAGTAGCAATCTAGCAACAAAAGTTTGTTTTGGTTAAATTTATGTTCATCATAGGCCTACCTGCATGTACATAACAGTTTCAATCATATGGTATGATCAAACTTCATTGATGGACAGACTAATAGCAGACAGATACATGGACAGACTAATAACAGACAGATGGACAGACTAATAACAGGCAGATGGACAGACTAATAACAGGCAGATGGACAAACTAATAACAGACAGATGCATGGACAGACTAATAACAGACAGATGCATGGACAGACTAATAACAGACAGATGGACAGACTAATAACAGACAGATGGACAGACTAATAACAGACAGATGGACAGACTAATAACAGACAGATGGACAGACTAATAACAGACA
>NC_085094.1:8312769-8325269 GCF_963422355.1 Corticium candelabrum | reverse complement strand
TCATATACAGCAATGAGATCAAACAGATGCTACCGGAATAAAAATGAAAATGAAATCAAACAGACAGGCAGGCACTCCAGTAAACAGACGGACAGACAGACAGACAGACAGACAGACAACAGACAGATGACAGACAAACAAACAGACAGCTACACAGACAAAGAGACAAACAGATGCACAAACAAACAGACAAACAACAGACGGACAGACAAACAGACAGACAGACAGATGACAAACAGACAGACAGATGACAAACAGACAGACAAACAAACAGACAGACAGATGACAGACAGACAGACAGACAACAGACATACAAACAAACAGACAAACAACAGACAGACAGATGACAGATAGACAGACAGACAACAGACACACAAACAAACACACAAACAAACACACAAACAACAAACAAACAGACAGATGACAGACAAACAAACAGACAGACTGACGGACACAAATGCACGTGTGTATTAACTAATGGGTGACTAAGTATATATCCGAATTGTGCCTCACATTTTCTGCCGTGTACATATCACGTTGATTCGGACAATCGCTGATTCCGTGCCCAAGAAAGTCGAAGGCAATAACATTGACTCTAAACATAACCCATCCAACTGATGTCATAGCGGTAACCACAGCCTACGTAACTTTCATACTAATTGATATCAACCCTATTAAATTGTCTGATTTACGCATAAACTATATAAATTAATTAATAAATAATTTACAACTAAATTAGTTTTGGCTTATATACACACTAACACAAATTCTAAACCAATTCGCAATATAAATGTATCAATAATTAATTAATTAATTAATTATTGTTTGTGCTTATTGAACTGACTTTGTTGCTAGATGCTCTATCTGATGTTTGAATTGTCCCGCACGACCTCCACCACCATGAACAAAAAAGACGGTCGTGTCTGAGTACGCCCCCCTCCTCTGAACTATTCCCAGTTCTCTGTCGACACGCATCAACTTCCGGGAGGCCCCAAGTTCCTAAAACGAAACAACCAATTCAACGAGTCGCTCATAACCATTAATTTGCATTTAAGATATAACATTATGTATACACAACAAGACTTAGCGAGAACTCGGCGCTAACTTGTGCTTCCGCTTCCGCCATTTTAACTGTATCCGGGACTCGGTCAAATCCGGGATTTAGCTAAATCCGGGATTTACGTAGCGAACACGTTGAGTTGTTGTGCGTTTTTGTGAGCAATGAAGCTAACTGCAGATCTCATAGCTGACTCGCCGCAGTTTTTCAACGCTAATAAAGACTGGGAGCTTGATATGAGAGGTGAGGAGCAAATGGGGTGCGACATTCTGTGACATTTTCACGCTAATTTCACGTTTTCGTGTCCAGCAAACAAAATCCCTGTTTTAGAGAATCTGGGATGTACATTGGTAACGTGTTGTTTGTGATTGTAATCGCCGAATGCAGCCGATGAGAGAATTCGTGTTTTTCTAGGATCAGTTTGATGTAATTGATTTCTCGGATAACGATATACGTAAAATAGAGGGATTTCCTGTCTTGCGAAGACTCAAGACTTTGTTTTTTAATAACAACAAGATCATGTGAGTTTCAAGTTCAACTTTGTATTTGTTTTGCATGATACGCGCTGGCAGCGTTTGGGATTCCGAGGAATTTAATATTAATTGTTAATTAACATAAATTAATATTAATAATTGATAATATATTAATAAATATAGGTAATAGTTGTTGATAAACAGTATAATAAAATCGTTATCTCTAAAGTTGTTCCCTGGTAACCTTACATTATTTTTAGTTGCTCGGTCATTACTCTGGTAGCCGCTATTGCTATGGTTACAAGAATATGTATTTTCAGGCAGGCAAAATGCAGCTATCAAACAGACAGACAGACCGTGCACTTAAATATTTTACATTTTATCACATGTATTAACATTGATGTATAAAAAGTGTATTGACAGACAGACAGACAGACAGACAGACCGTGCACTTAAATATTTTACATTTTATCACATGTATTAACATTGATGTATAAAAAGTGTATTGACAGACAGACAGACAGACAGACAGACAGACGGTGCACATAAGTATTTTACATTTTATCACATGTATTAACATTGATGTATAAAAAGTGTATTGACAGACAGACAGACAGACAGACAGACGGTGCACATAAATATTTACATTTTATCACGTGTATTATCATTGATGTATAAAAAGTGTATTGACAGACAGACAGACAGACAGACAGACGGTGCACATAAATATTTACATTTTATCACGTGTATTATCATTGATGTATAAAAAGTGTATTGACAGACAGACAGACAGACAGACAGACGGTGCACATAAGTTTACATTTTATCACATGTAGTAGCATTGATGTATAGAAAGTGTATTGACAGACAGACAGACAGACAGACAGAAAAGTAGAGACAGGCAGGCAGATAGACAGACAGATAACTGAGTGCAGATAAGACGAGTTCAAAAATTACCGGACGACTCGATTCTCAATTGTGATGCAGCAATGCAATGCTTTTAGTAGTTGCCTCTGGGCAACTATAGTTTGCCATTTTAGTTGCCTGTACATATTTTTGGTTTCGGGTACCCGGCAACCAATTTGTGGTACACTGGTTATAAATATAAATCATAAATACTAGACAAGTTAGACTGATAAATACATTATAATTAATATTTTATTGACAATTGTTAATAACAATGACTATTATTTATATTAAATGTATATTTATTAATTACTAGATCCATGCCCTGTCCTTTGTACCGGCAAGATTTCAATGTTGAAAATATATGTATTGGACAGACAGATAGACAGACAGACAGAACTCTATATAGATACTGACGGAAAACGCAGTCTGTGTGGACACACCACGTGCAATCTTTGGTGCGAGGTCCCGGATGTGCTGAATAAATTCAAATCTTGCTCTTTGCACTTTTTTCGATAAAAATCGACAAACTCCCCGTGTAGCGCTTGGTACAGAAAACGTTTAGGTTGGATTTGGTACAAATACAATTAGAATTTGAAGAGAAACGAAAGCGATCTAGAAGTGAGTTCCATTGGCAATAAATATTTGATTGCTCTAAGTTTTGCAAAGGACGATGACACGTACAGTCTACACAGGACTGGTGTGAGCGTATGTTCGAATGAATTGGAATGTGTAGCATTTGCGTCATTGAGAAATTTTACGCGTGGGTCGACCCCTTGAGAGGGGACCCGGTGCATAATTTTTAAAAAAAATTTACGCAAATCTTTCCTTCACGTGCCGAGTGTGCATGCCGATTTCGGTTGCGAACGGACAAAAGACGTGGCCGCATATTGCCAACACACACACACACACACAGACAATTTAAGCTTTATATATACTAGATACTTGGCAATATAGATTGATAATACATTATAAATTAAAATTGTTAATAAATATAAATTATAAATAATATATTTAATAAATACATTCTCATTAATATTAATGTTTAGACGAATTGGTGAAGGATTGGAACAGTTGTTGCCTAATCTGAGAGAATTGATGTTGACCAACAATGCACTTCAGGAACTGGTAACCTCATAGTGTGAGACAGCTGCCATTGTGTGATGATCTGATGTGTTTTGTTTGTCAGAGTGATCTTGATCCTCTTGCAACTATCAAGACACTTACTCACATCAGGTGAATCATTTTGTACACAATACAATAGGCATCGTAAATAATAGATAAATAATTAATTAATTACGTAATAAATAAGTAATAAACAATAATTACTGATTGGATTGCTATGGCTCCTGCTGATATCGCCTTCCTGACAGGCCTGCCTCTTCTCACGACACACAAATGGTCAGTTGTTGCACTGTCAGCTTCGGTGTTTGTTGGTTGGAGGCTTGGGCTTGTTTCATAATTACGCATTTGTGTGTGTGTGTGTGTGTGTGTGTGTGTGTGTGTGTGTGTGTGTGTGTGTGTGTGTGTGTGTGTGTGTGTGTATGTGTCTGTTTGTCTGTCAATACATTTATTTCTGTCTGTTTGGCTGTCTGTTAGTCTGTTTGTATGTGTGTCTGCCTGTCTGTTTGGCTGTCTGTTTGTCTGTCTGTCTGTCTACTTGACTGTCTGTTTGTCTGTCTGTTTATCTGTCTGTCCATGTGTCTTTCTGTCTGTCTGTGTCTGTCTGTGTCTGTCTGTCTGTCTGTCTACTTGCCTGTTTGTTTGTCTGTCTGTTTATCTGTCTCTCCATCTCTGTCTGTGTCTCTGTTTGTCTGTCTTTCTGTCTGTCTGCTTGTTTGTGTGTGTGTGTGTGTGTGTGTGTGTGTGTGTGTGTGTGTGTGTGTGTGTGTGTGTGTGTGTGTGTGTGTGTGTGTGTGTGTGTGTGTGTGTGTGTGTAAGGTTACCATTCACCATCTGTTGAGCTGTCTCTTGCAGTTTGCTCAGAAATCCAGTCACAGCTAGAAAGCATTACAGACTCTACATGATTCATATGCTTCCTAACTTGAAGGTCCTCGACTTCCAGAAAGTCAAGCAAAAGGTGAAACTACTGGCAAGCAAGTCAACGCACGGCATGCAAACTCTGAAATTAGATTTTCAGATAGATTTATGAGTAGCACAGAAATGCATTCCTAATACATTAATTAATGTTAATCTAAGAGTGTGTGTCAACTATGCAGGAAAGAGAAGAAGCCGAGCGTGTGTTTGGTGGAAAACAAGGCAAGCAACTGGCTCAAGAACTGGGACGAGCATCTAGGACGTAAACTGTCACGTTGTCCCTCATTGTACATTTTTTCATCATTTATCTCTGATTCTCAGGTTTCTTCCGGGTGGTGGCTCTGCTATAGCTGCAGGCCGAGGCGGTGAGAGAGCACGACAGGCATCGATGGATGTGCAAGCTATCCGTGCGGCCATTGCACAAGCGAAGTCTCTCGATGAAGTGCGAAGGCTAGAGATGATGTTACAGCAAGGTCAAATCCCTGGGAGGGAAAGATTCGGTGGCCCAATGGACGACATACGTATGCATGTCAATGGGCCGTCATAGCAGCGACTTTTCGTGAGCGAATGTTGCCCAATATATGTAGATGTGATAATGAGTAGTTGCCATAAACAAAGACTAAAACTTTTAGTCTCGTGTAGCCGGACCCTTTCCTGTTGCGTCATACTTCCGGACTGTTTCCTGTTGTGTTATACTTCCGGACCCTTTTTTGTTACCTCATACTTCCGGACCCTGTTTTGTTACATCATACTTCCGGACCCTGTTTTGTTACATCATACTTCCGGACCTTTTTCGGTTGAGTCATACTTCCCACCCTTTTCCGTTGCGTTATACTTCCAGACCCTTTTTTTACGTCATACTTCCGGGTATGAAGTAGCAGGGAAAGGGTGTGGCTACGTGAGAGTAAACAAAGACCACACAGTCGGTTTGCAATGCTACATAAAGCGATGTTGGTGTATGCTTTAATTGTTAGTTAATTAATAAACGAGGCGGCTACATTAGAACAACACTATCTGTTGTTGTAAGTCCGTTAGTTGCACGTCTGTCCATTCCGTAGGACACTTGTATGTCACTTCAGTGCACTCTTCTGATAAATCGTTATTTATCATCATGTCTGCAGCATCACTTGCATCATTGATATCAACATGTGTCTCATTTTCTGTGTCTATAGGAGGTGGAATGTCGTCGTGATCATGTTCAGCCGTATGAGTGAACATGGTGCATGTCATTGTTTGTTGTGGTGCCAAACCGATGGGACACATTTCCCATGCAAATCTGTCCATACATCGTGTCCATGTACTTGACATGTCTGTATCATGATTTTTGTCGATTTTCTTTTGAATGTCTTCGACAGTCCATTCTTTGTATTCCGTCTCTTCCCTGACTTCACCTCTGATCTCACCGTCCGTTTCACTCATTTTGTCATTCTTACATCCACTGTAGATATCAACTAGTGTCTTAGCCTTGTCAATCCATTCAGTCAACTGCTGCATTGCTTCTTGCTCGCTAACACACTGCATCACACATTCCAAGATCTTTCCACTGTACATGCTTGGATAGTGCAAACATAGATTGACAACGTGAAGCATCAACGAAACGTCAAACACCCGATCTCCTTCATCAGACTGTGAGAAACATTTTACGAGCGACACAACATGGCTGCACATTAGATTCTTTACGTGATTGTTTGTTTGAGACAAAGTTAGTGCTTTGAACAAATGGACAAACAGGCGAGACACGAACCCGACTACACGGGTATGCAAATGTTGCACGAGTGGTTGCCACATGTCGACCATGCTGGTAGTTAATTCAACTGATTGGTCATCATCACCGTTTTCACATACATCACTTTCGCCATCATTGTATTGGTGTGTTACAAAAATTGATATTAATAATTCTATAAGCGTTTGATTGTGGTCGCTCAGTCGACTCACTTCGTTCACTAAATGATTGAGTATAGACTCTCGAGCTGCCACCTTTCGTGGCGTATTACCGATTCGTTTAATCTTGAGTTGACAACGAATGTAATCCTGCAGAGTAGACGCCACCTTGTCTTCCTGATGTTTCTCGCTCTCGTCGTCCTGTTGTGATGCATCAACATGAGCTTTCCAGTAATTAATTTCCAGCCATTTTAGAGCCTCGCTACAGCCTTTCCTCAGCAACTCAATAGATGGTAATATCTTGTGTGTCGAGTCGTGTCTCAAGTCGACGAGCCATTGAGGCAGCCCCATCTCACTCGCTATACCAGCCACCGATCGTGCATACACTGTAGTCTGTTGGCCATCTGTTATACCATTAATAAATCTAACAATAGCCAGAGCATAAGCTGAACGAGCATCTGTTGTTATGTCTTGCAGTTGAGAGTCGATGAATGCTGCAGTGCATTCGACAGCCACTGGCAATTTGCAACGACTTCTCCACGAGATCACGCGATCTAGACCTCGCCTCTGTGTCCGCACATCTCTAGAATATAACCAATCGTACACTCGTCTCCATTCTTCGACGCAAATCCAGGGAGTAACGCGCGGCATAAACTCCAACACGTGCTAATTAAAATCAACTACAAATTGGTTAACGCATGCGTATAGATCGTTGCAATTTTTTAAAATCAACTAAGCGGTTGCTAGGTTTTTTACGTAGTCTCTCGTAAGCATGACAACAGTGTAGTAAGCAACCAATCAGAGACGTTATACGAACAACACGACACCAATCAGCGATAAGAACGTGCGCGCGCTCATTCTATTCACTCAAGTCCTTCTTCTCGTTGACTTGGTGGCGTTTGGTCTTCGTGTAGGAACTGACAATGTCCATGCGGAGCTCTGCTCACCGATCACCGCATCGTACGCCTCCGAGATTCGCCGCATCTCGACTAACGCCGGGAAAACGAAAATCTCCTTTCATCGCCGATCGCTTTATTCCAAGCCGTTCTGCTGCAGACTTTGATTACGCTCATTACGTACTCACGTCTGGCCGCAACGACGAGCTGGATGTCGATTGCAGTCCTGCAAAGCGAGAGTTTTCGAAAGCGATGAGTGAAAACTTGGCGGGATCGAAGGCGTCCAATGGAAAAATACTACACTTTGTGTCGAGGCCTCCTGGCTGCCCTAACAGTGAGTGACAGTTTATTTCAAGACAGTTTGTCATCTAAAATTTGAAGAATTGTGTGTGTACGCGGCGCGCATTTATGTTAACTAGCATTGTGTAATACGTTAAGTCGCGAGTAATTAACGAATTACTAAGTTTTGTGTGGTATTATTGACTTTATATATTATTTTATTGATTTACAGTGTGGAAAATAACGGTCTAGGACATCGGACAATGTCCCACCAAATGTCTTGTTTGTCTGACCAAATACTGCACCAGTGTTGGCATGTGTTTGGACAAAACATCAGTACGCATATATGGTAGTGTAAACCTTCTCTCTTATACCCCATTTACACGAGCACTCGTAAGTGGGCCAGCCCTTGTTGGCACGAGTCAACACTGAATGAAATTATCGTGTGAAAGCTGTCCGAGCCGAGCCATGCTGGCCTGGCTCACCACAACCTGCCGTGCCAACCAGGGCCGGCCAGGGTCAGCTCGGCTTCAAATCGTTGTGTGAATGTGAGGCAAGCCAGGCTGAAGGCCGCACATGCTTATTAGCTTCCAAGATGGCGTCAAAGACGAAGAAAACGAAGACGACGTCTATGTCTATGCTCTGTACGTATCCTCGGTGTTTCTGCAGACTATTGCAGTGCCAGCGAGAAGTAAGCGTAGACAGCTTGTTCCTGTATCTAGCATGCACACCAAGAGACACGCCTACTAAACTCGGCTGGCTTGCTTTGCTGGAACCCTGTGTAAACAAGGGCTGGCATACTTCATTAGCCCATGCTGGATCGGCTCAGCTTGGCCGTTTGGAGCCGTGCTTGTGTGAATGGGTATTAGCACGCAATGACCTTTCCAATGGTGTAACTGTTAATTTCATGAACTTAGGTGCCTCCTAGCATTCTTTATCCAGAGGAAACCTCAGCTGCCTTTAGTGCCATTTTTCCCTTGGAAGTTGGTTGTAAAAAATTACATGCAAAATGGCTGCAGTAGGGGAGGCACTTAATTATACATGCAACACCATACAAGAATGTCCTACCAAGGCTCAGTCTGTCCAAGCCAAAATAATTTCCTATTTTCCACACTGATTTATTGTTGAATGGTTTTTAAATAATAAATTAACGTAATAAATTAATTACAAATTTATTTATAAATAAATTAATTATAAATTTATTTATAAATTAAATGCATTTTGTATTATTGCCTTAATTTTTATAATGCAATTGAGACAGTGTGTGGTTTCATATGTACTTTAGGTCATGAGAGCAGTGTGAAGGCTGTATATAAACACTGCACTTCACCCAAGACGCGTCGTGTAGCTCGTGCTATTCCACAAGTTCCAGAGAGGATTCTAGACGCACCAGAAGTCGTCGATGATTTCTGTAATAACAATAATACAACCATATCACGTGATCAATGATGTTGACATTTTGCATCATGTTTAGATCTAAATCTTGTGGACTGGGGAAAGAACAACCAATTGGTAGTAGCTCTGGGTGGGTGTGTCTACATGTGGAATGCATCAAGTGGTCAAACGACTCAACTACTGGAGATGGACTCACAAGATGACTTCATTGCATCTGTTGCTTGGTCTCACAATGGTGACTACCTCGCTGTCGGTTCAACTCAAAATACTGTCCAGGTTGATATCAATACAAACAATTTTAGTATCAAATAATGATAATTGATAGGTTTGTTGTTGTAGCTGTGGGACGTGGCAAGTATGAAACGTGTTCGCACGATGAAGAGTCACTCATCTCGTACTCAATGTCTTGCCTGGAATGGCAGCACGTTGTCCAGGTAATTTTATTAGTTAATATTAACATTATCACTACTAACCCATTGTCTGTTGTCTGTTAGTGGATCTGCAGACGGTTCAATTCATCAGCATGATGTGCGTGTTGCTAATCATCTCACAGCCGTCTTTTCGGCTCACTGTCAAGGAGTATGTGGACTTAACTGGTCATGTGATGGCAAACTGCTCGCCAGTGGAGGAAATGACAACATGGTTAACATTTGGAAAGCTGGAATGAGCACAGGATGTGACCCACTACACACACTGAGACAACACCAAGCAGCAGTCAAGGTAAATAAATTAATTAATAATATAATAATATGATTTTAAAAAGTACATGTACTTTATTACTTTAAATTATTTATATTTATTTATTTATATTAATATATTAATATAAAAACAAGTTGCTTTTAATTTATAAATATCCTTGTCTTTGAGAAGTTCAACGGTACCCTAGTCGCCAGCCAAAGCGACTGCGTAAAGGAGAAATTGCGTTTAGAATGCGCCAGACGACGATGCGAACGAGGTATGATGTCACTGGAGGACGACCTGGATTGTTTTGTATTGGAAAAATCTCGAATAGTGCGATGCGACTTTCTACATCAAATTGCCTGATTGGAGACAACAATTGAACATTCACCTTCACTGTGAGGTAGGTGTAGTAACGACTAGTTTTGTAGCAATGAGAAAAACGCTGGAGGCATTCGTTATGACTTCTCATGCACGTAGGTCTGGAACTCTGAGGAAACACTTCATCAACTTCCGCTTTGCCATGTTCTGTTAGTTTATGTCTCTTCTAGTTGATATGAAATTTTCTAACTTTGATTTAAGATATCTAACATTGACTAGTATGCCGTTGACTAGTATAGTTTGTCGTAAATGTGCCCGGAACGGAGAAAGAAGTTTGTTTAGATTTCCATTTGATTGAGCGTAGTTGAGAGAGTGGATTCTGCGTTTGAGGCTAATAGGGAGGCAGTCGGACCACATTCCAGAGTAAGCATAGATCATTTTCAGTCGGATTGCTTTGAGAGAGATGCTAATGCAGATCTAGTGAGTGGGTTAGGGTTAGGGTTATGTTATAGTTTCCTACCTGCTCCAGTCTTTACAGTACTACACGTCAAAGCGGAAGTTGATGTAATGTATCCTCGAGGTTCCAGACCTACGCACAAGAGAAGTCATAATGAAATACCTCCAGCGTTTTCCTCTCATCGCTACGAAGCTGCACCTACCTCACAGTGAAAGTGAATGTTCAAGTGTTGTCTCCAATCAAGCGATTGGATGTAGAGAGTCACGTTGCGCTAATCGAGATTTTTCCAATACAAAACGATCCAGGTTGACCTCCAGTGACATCATGCCTCGTGCACCTTCTTCGTCTGGGAGCATTTGAAACGCAATTTCTCCTTTACAGAGTTGCTTTGACTAGCGACTAGGGTACAGTACCATTAAACTTCTTGAAAGCAAGGCTATTTTCAAGAGCAACTTGTTTTTTGCTTTAGAGTTCTTCTGTAATATATATTTATCTTAATTTATTTATATTAATTTATTTATATTAATTTATTTATAATAATTTATTTATATTAATTATTTTATTTAATCAATTCTAATATTATTTTTGGAGAAATAGTTTCTGTTCACAAAACATTATTTTGCTCTTTCAGGCTGTTCGTTGGTGTCCATGGCAGAACAGTTTATTAGCAACAGGTGGAGGAACTGCTGACAGATTTATTCGCCTGTGGAATGCCAGCACAGGCCAATGTCTAGCACAAACAGACACAAAATCTCAAGTAATCAATAAAATATTTATAGTAAATAATTAATTAATTAATAATTTTGTGTTGAAGGTATCCGGAATTTTGTGGTCACGTGAGCATCGTGAACTCGTCTCTAGTCACGGATTTTCACGTAATCAATTGACCATATGGAGATATCCAAACCTGATCAAAGTCACTGAACTAGAGGGACACACTAGTCGTATCTTGTGTCTTGCAATGAGCCCAGACGGATCACACGTTGTGTCTCTCGGAGCAGACGAAACCCTCCGGATATGGAACTGCTTTGCTCCAAAACAAACGACAGCAAAGAAAGCAGCAACAGCCGACCATACCATCTGTGCCATACGAGCAAGTCGTATACGTTGATTAGTTTTCCAGTTCATTGAATGAATGTCACATCTACTGACTCGACAGAAAGTTTTTAGTGATGTTTTAGATGTCGGATAAATTTCTATTAATTAAATAGATTTGTCAGACTGTTAGTATCCGGTGTGCCTCAACGATGCAAGTGCATGCACACATACAGTAGACCTGAGTGGTCAGGCCTAACGCGCGCTAAATACGTGGCCCTAACAATAGCCCACGTGATTTACTTTCAGCTGTAACCACAGTAACCACTGCCACAGCCTAAGGCGGCGTCCCTTCCTTCCAGTTACAGAGTCATTAGCAAGTTGTTCTACATTGATTGAATGAGTTGCATCTTTTGTCTTCAATAAATATATTACCTATTTAATCATTTTTGTACCCCTAAACAAAGTAGGTGTCAACAGTCGAATGGCAAAAGTACACTTTGTAAAAGTGGTCACTCAACCCAGTGCAAAAGTGTGTGATAATATAGAAATGTATTATTGATATCAACCAGCTGTCATAGTCATACTTTAACGTCAAAATTCAGTGTGCGCGTGCGTAAGAGCTTTAGAAATGTCATTTGCTATGTCTGCAGGTTCGACAATGGTGTCGTAAAACTTGATCACGTGACCATCTCTTCCAACAAGATACTTAGCAAAATTCCAATGCGGCACCTCTTGAGTCTGTGTTGAAAGATATTTGTAGACTGGATGAGCAAATTGTCCTACAACATCGATCTTGGAAAAGAGTTGGAATGTGACGCCGTATTCAGTTTGAGCAAACGCCTTAATCTCTGTATTTGATGCCGGCTCCTGTTGACCAAACTGATTACATGGAAATGCCAGTATGACGAACCCTTTGTCTGTAAAACGTCTCTGCAGCTCGACCAAGCCTCTGTAGTTGGAGAGAGTATAGCCACATTCACTTGCCACATTGACAACAAGACACACCTGCAAACAACAACTTCATTAATTAATTAAATTAAATTAATTAATTAACAAACATAAAGATTGCCAAAAAGTCTAAC
>NC_085094.1:8302769-8307769 GCF_963422355.1 Corticium candelabrum | reverse complement strand
CATGTTATGTCTAGATGTTGTAATAGAGTAACAGGTTGAGATGCATCTTTCGTTTGGAATCCGTTCAACAGCAATGAATCAAACATATGCAAGCCACTGCTGGTATTCCTGTTTAGATTGTGTGTGTGTGACCCTTGACCAATAGAGACAATCACATTAGTTAGCCAATTAGTGTCAGGATGTGGAGTGAACATTGGGAAAGATTTTGCACCACACCTTTTGCTAAGTGCAAGTCGGTTCCAATTGCATGTTACTTTCAGAATGAGTAATAGTTACTACTGTCTATATGATATGATATGATATGATGTGATGCTAAATTTTAGTGACTATGCATATAGTGGTGAAAGGGTGGCCAACAACAGCAGCTTTAGTTGCAGTCGGACAAGCCCTACACATACTACAATCAACTATTGCAAAGAGATGGACAACCAGAGATGTGCTGATGTAATAGAATGCTTCAGTTGTTTTTTCTGTGTCAGTCAGTTTACCTAATGAAACTATTTGACCCTTCCCACTTCTATTCTTGGGAACATGAGGAAGCTAAGACTTTCCCCAATTCATGATAGGAAACCCTTAAAGCACTTCCGGAGTCTCAAGGAATGTTGCTACAAGCGTTTCATAACGGCTGGGTGTCGCCATCAAATTCAGTCTAGCATTTGACACTAAACACTAGAGAACTGAACAGAACATGTACAGTGACAGCAAGGTGATGCTGCAGTTGGAAGTTTCAAAAGGCAGACTCAATTCCGCAACAAAGAGGCCACCTGCACAAAATTCTGTGCACAACAGAGGAAGCACTGGCAGCATGAGCTCGTACAGCTCCACCTCTAGCAGCCTTGGAGGTCAACACTGGCTACAACCCGAGTCTTCGGCTTCTAATTATGACTTGGAAGCATCAGGAATACGAAGTCCTTTCAGTCCATTCAGCTCAGGTAGCTCAGTATTCAGCCCCTACAGCCCATGTTATTCAGATGAATCCGATACAATGGCTTCAATCGACTACACCGACTACAACTCTGGTGGTTGTGTCATTGAATTCAATGAAACACAGCAGAATATGAATGAAGAGAATAAGAAATTGCAAGAATTGGAGTTGGATGTCGTGCAAGCGCTGCTAGACGACATCATGACACGAACGAGGTACGAAATGTGATGCGATGTTGGGGTTGACGCGGAAACCTATAGACATACGGGTATACGTGATTTCAGATCATGATATACGGGCATTCCTAAACAACCAATCACAGATTGTTACGCCATTTTGCTGTTGGCTGGCCAAGAAGCACCAAGGAGACACCAAGGCGACGACGGTTGGCAAGACGACCGCCTCTCCCTTTTGTTCCTAGCGCCCAGTAGGCGTATGTAAGACTCGATTCGAGTATCAGACGCGACGCGCGATGCGCCGGATCGAATTTCACGTCGACGTTCCGCGTAGCGCGTTTGGAGCGCGTTCGGCCGCCGCCATGGTTGTCTTGAGCGCGAAAACGCAGAAGTGGCGCTTTTGTGGATGGCAGCAGCCGCGTTTTGTTGTAAATTACAGCGTTTCCATTTGATAGGAGAGGTGCTAGCGCATGTGTGATTTCCATGCAACGCGTTGTGTCATGCTCATTAGCGCTGATTCGTATTTGTTGCATTCTTTCCAGCGATTCTGTGTCTAAGATGAGTGAAACGGGCAATGCAGTTCTGTCGGCATCGTCGCCGCAGCCGAGCCCCACCCAGCAACCAGGACTTTCTGCCCAGGAAACGGCTCACCAGTTTGTCCAATCACAGTCTGCCGTGGTCCACTTATTACCCAATCAGCATCTCGCGCAAACTCGACCGGAAATGGTTGTTGTCCCGTCCGCAACCGCCGCACCACAATCGCAGCCTACGGTCGTTCAATTCGGTCCAGGCCAACCTAAAGCGATCTCAATCGCTCAGTTCTCTCAAAGCCAACATAAATCAGTGCCTGTCATCGACAACAGTGTTGCAGAGGCTCTCATCAACAACGGGTAAGACTCATTGACAGTTGCGTTTCTAAGCAACAGAGCGGTCAAAAAAACGTGGTTGCTGTGGATACCTTTGTGTTGTCATGAGCCCAATTTAGCGCCGCATCCTTCGCATTCGTTTGCGCTTCCCCCGCTGTTATCCTCATTTTATCTCCAGCTTGCATGCCATGGATGTAGAGACTGTAGGCATGAGGTTGTTAGCTTGTTCACTTTTATTGCCATTTCTTCTACTGACATTTTTGCCCATTTTTTCCTCTTCTAGCAAAGTCATCGTGACATTTGCTGATGCAAGCTCTTTGCAACAGAGTCAGCCTTCTATGTTCGGCTCTTCCGCGCCAATATCGCGTCCCATTCCTGCTCTACTCGTCACAACGCCGCAACAACAGCAACAGCAGCATATCGCTCATCTTCCGCCTCCTTCTGCCTCTTTCCTGCATTCGGATCCGCAGGGCTTCGCTCGTCATCCGCACACAACACCTGTCACGCGCGCTGCTCCTCAGACGGTCCAATGGCTTGTGGACAACTATGAGACAGCAGAAGGAGCCAGTTTGCCTCGTTGTTTGTTATACAATCACTACATGAAACACTGTCAGGCGACTGGTTTGGAAGCAATCAATGCAGCGACTTTTGGAAAACTCATTCGCTCAGTTTTCTTGGGTTTGAGGACGAGACGTCTTGGCACAAGGTGTGACATCCGTCGTTGCTGTTCATGATTGTGTGTTTTGACGTGCTTTTTTTGGCTAATAGAGGAAACTCCAAGTATCATTATTATGGCATTAGAGTCAAGCCTAATTCTCCACTAAATTCTTTATTGCAAGAAGAAGATATGGTTGCAAGACAGCCAACACAGATGCAACAAGCTAAAAGGTTAGAAAACAACCATGTTTTGAAACATACATCCTCCTAATACATAGTCATTGAGTTAATTAAATACATTGCGAGATGCATCCCTCCAATACAATAGTCTAGTGTATTGTGAGATGCATCCCTCCAATACAATAGTCTAGTGTATTGCGAGATGCATCCCTCCAATACAATTGTCTAATGTATTGTGAGATGCATCCCTCTAATACAATAATTTAGTGTATTGTGAGATGCATCCCTCCAATACAATAGTCTAGTGTATTGTGAGATGCATCCCTCCAATACAATAGTCTAGTGTATTGTGAGATGCATCCCTCCAATACAATAGTCTAGTGTATTGTGAGATGCATCCCTTCAATACAATAGTCTAGGGTATTGTGAGATGCATCCCTCCAATACAATAGTCTAGTGAGTAAACATTGTTGCTTGTTTTATAGGTACAAGGATGGCAATGAAGTTACTGCCGCTAGCACTGGTGGATCTAGTCAACAGTCTGACCCTCAGTCTCATCACAGTGCTCACATGGATTACTTAGGACCTGTCAATCCCGTGTTGCCTCCATTTGGCGAAATCGAAGCAAGTGATGTGAAGCTTCTCGAAGGTCTGACAGAGAACGATCTGAGTGACTTTACAGCCGTGTATAGAGAACACTGTGAGGTAAGATTACAAGGTCACATACATGCCTTGATCGTATTGTATGAATTCTATATCATTATAGGCTGTTATGGACGTAATTGTTAATCTCCAGTTCAATTTGGTTGAGCCGTTGTGGAGTAATTTCTGGGGTGGATCGGGTGCCGGTTGTGGAGAGTTGAGTAGCGGTGGTGACCTTCCAATGAGGTAATTCACAGACAGGCACTCGACGGCAAACAGATCAACAGAATTAGACAGACAAACAAGAGACAGACAGATCTCAACCGACAAAGCAATAATTTATGACGTCATAATGATGACGTCACTTCCGGGTTGATATGAGCATGCCGACTCGTTGTTTAGCCTTGTTGAGCGTTTGTGTTGTGTTTAGTATGGAGGCGTCTCTTCTCGACACTCAGAGATTTCGTCTTCCTAAGGGAAAACTCGTTTTGCTTTGCGACATTCCCGAAGTCGTTCACTACTTGCAACAGTGTGACTACATGCTGTATCAGACCATCATGGAGACGCTCATTCCAGATGTGCTGAAACCGATTCCCGGATCGCTCACACAGTCACTCAGAACGTTCGCCAAGAACCTGGAATCATGGATGAAGTTGGCAGTGAAAGAACTGCCGTCGAAGTTTGTCACAGCTAAAGTACGTTTCACCTCTCGCAACCGTCAAACAAATTCTCTGAGTGTGTCTTGTGTGTGTAGGTTTCCGCAGTCGTTGCGTTTGGTCAGAACCTTCGTCGCTACACATCACTCAACCATCTCGCGCAAGCTGCACGCGCCGTATTGCAAAACTCTCAGCAGATCACTCAGATGCTCGTGGACTTAAATCGAGTTGATTTCAATAACATCCAAGAGCAAGCTGCGTGGGTGTGTCAGTGTGAAGACACCACCATCCAGCAGATACAGCAAGATTTCAAGCAGACGTTACAGCAACAGAACTCAATTGAGCAATGGGCACTGTGGCTTGACGGCATTGTCGGTCGCACTCTGCAGCAATATGAAGAGCAGCCATCGTACTCGAAAGCGGCACGACAATTCCTACTCAAGTGGTCGTTCTATTCGTCGCTCATCATTCGTGACTTGACGCTAAGAAGTGCTGCCAGCTTTGGATCGTTTCATCTCATACGTTTGCTCTTCGACGAATACATGTTCTATCTGGTCGAGCATCGTATTGCCATGGCAACACAACAAGTACCTTTAGCGGTAATGGCAGAGGTGAGACAAACTGGCATCTTAACACCACGATAGTATCCACTAATGTATCGTTTGTAGTATGTGGGCTTGTCCGACCAAGACTTCACGCAGGCAAATGATATCACAAATGGTCGACCTGAAGTGAATGGTGAGAACTCTTATTTGCTACTCTTTTTCAACCTCTAATTGATAGTGTATCATTACAGGCAAGGAACGCAGTGACAATGGAGACGATGCTGCCGCATCTTTCCTATCAGGCAACACCGGAGAAGATGAGACTCCAGCAAAACGAGCGAGACTATCGGAAG
>NC_085094.1:8255269-8300269 GCF_963422355.1 Corticium candelabrum | reverse complement strand
TTAATGCAAACTACTTTGATAGTCTCTATTGTGTATGTTCTCATCTTCTTCTCCAGGGAAGACACGAGTCAACTTGTGGAGGATGACTCTAGTGTTGCATCGTTGTAATATTATTGAGAATTTTTTCTCCAAGAACCTCTAAAGTCAGCTTCATTTGTATAACCTTCAATGTCCCTTGATCTTCTGGCTGTTTGTTTAAATAAATAGTTGGTAGCTTCTGATCCTCATGTTCCAAAATGTTCAAATACCAGAGGAGTGAAATTGAGGCTTGATGTATTGCCAGCAAGTAGTCTGTCTGTCTGTCTGTCTATTTGTCTGTCTATCTGTTTATCTGCCCGTCTGTTTGTCTTTGTTTGTCTGTCTGTCTTTGTTTGTCTCTCTGTCTATTTGTCCATCCATTTGTCCGTCTGTCTGTTTGTGTGTTTGTTTGTCTACAACACAAATAGCATTAATGGCATGCATACAACATGCAAATCAGCTGTGATTCTATTTGTTTACATTATCATATAGTACCTCGTCCAAAGCCACCACCAGTTGCCACAAAGCCGAAACGGAATGCATCCAAGAGGCCAAAGTTGGTAAAGTCGATGACAACACCTTCGTGTGGGACACCAAGCCAGATAAAGCTATCACAACATGCATCAGTAGACGAAAGCGAACATAATGCAAGTGTTAACAGTTCTCTCTATATCACTCCATCAAGTGCTACAATCAACAATGGTCCACTTAAAGAAAGTAAATGATTCTATCTGTTTGTTTGTCTATCTGTTTGTCTGTCTGTCTGTCTGTCCATCTGTCTGTTTGTTTGTTTGTCTGTCTGTCTGTCCATCTGTCTGTTTGTTTGTTTGTCTGTCTGTCTGTCTGACTGACTGTCTCTCAATATATTAGATTGTTTGGTTTGATATCAATTTGTCTGTTTAACGTATGCTAATAGTATTTGTGTTATAGCTACTGATTCCTCTTTCTACGACACTCCTAAGTCAAGTCTTTTCAGCAGATATGACAGCAATGCTTCGACTGATCAGAAAGGTTGGTTAAAGTGTGGGAAAGTATTGGGGAATATGATAGACAGACAGATGGACATTATTTATTGTTGCAATTGAAATTGATATTAATATTGTGTTACTGTGTGTATTAGTTGACGATTCTGTCTATGACACTCCAAAGTTAGTTCGTCTTGTTAAACAGGAAAGTGAAGCTTCAGCAAACCAACAAGGTTCAGTACAGTGATACATTGAAATCACTTTGTTCCGTGAGATTGCAGGCCAGGCGATAACAGACCATTGTGATACACTACTGACTAGAGTATTGTATTGGAGGGATGCATCTCACAATACACTAGACTACTGTATTGGAGGGATGCATCTCACAATATATAACAAGTCACTATATGGTATTTAATAGCTATAACATAGGTGGTAGGATGTTGCCTCCAAGTCTACCCACCCATGTTATAATTGATTTATAACATTTCAAAAGGTGACCACCTTATTGGACCATTTGATTGGCAAGAGATTCAAACTAGTCTTTTGTTACACATGGAAGTGAGTTACCTAGTAAGTTAGGAAGTCATTTCTCAAACTGGACTGTCAACTTTTACTTTGGTGACAAGATTGAGCTAGAGAGTTGCAACTGTAGGTAGATACTTAGTGTTGTGTTCGTTGTGTTTGGCTAGAGACTGCAGTATCATATAACCTATTTGTGGTGTTTGTTAAGTGTAACCATAGATATTAGAGCCTACAGCTAAGTGCTTTGTAGTATAGAATTGCCAGGTAATTGAATAGATGGTTATTGTTCACTGGACCAATGAGTGCACCTAAAGGTCACGTGATATGTTATAATAGAAGGAATTGCATTTCTACACATGTCAGTCTGTTAGATACAAGATTAGATGTATTTAGTCTTTGTAATTTATATTGATATTAATATGGTGCATCTGTGTGTATTAGTTGACGACTCTGTCTATGACACTCCAAAGTCATTTCGCCCAGTTAAACAGGAAAACAAAGCTTCAGCAAACCAACAAGGTTTGTTACAGTTATACATTAAAATCAATTTCCTTGCTCCCCTGTCGTCAAGGCATCACGGACCACACACACACACACACGCGCACACACACACACACACACACACACACACACACACACACACACACACACACACACACACACACCAGGTTCTAGCCAGGTTTTCAGCAAAGCGTGGTGGTAGGGTGGGGCTTTTTAAAGGGGCATGGTCTTTTGTCAGGTTGTGCTTTGACGTGGTTATGGTTTGATGTGGTTATGGTTTGTCGAAAACGTAGCCCTGGTGAGTTTTTTTGTGACTTCCTTTGCTTATTAATAATCAACCTAGTCAGAATAACTTGGCTGTTTGTTTTTAAGATGATCTTTGGGGAAAGAGAATTAGCTGTTTGCATATCAAAATTTGTAAGGGACAAGTATGTTTGTATAGAAATGTCACATCCTCATTCAATTATGATGTTTCCCATTTAGTGATCATGTTTTATAATAAGATCTGTTAGATAGAGCACACAACACAGAAACAAGAGCACAGTAAATAGCACAGTAAATTGCACAGTAAATAGCACAGTAAATTGCACAGTAAAAAGCACAGTAAATTTCACTGTAAATTACACAGAAAATAGCACAGTAAATTGCACAGTAAATAAATAGCACAGTAAATTGCACAGTAAATAGCACAGTAAATTGCACAGTAAAAAGCACAGTAAATTGCACAGTAAATAGCACAGTAAATTGCACAGTAAATTTCACTGTAAATTACTCAGAAAATAGCACAGTAAATTGCACAGTAAATAGCACAGTAAATTGCACAGTAAATAGCACAGTAAATTACACAGTAAATAGCACACCTGCTAAGGCCATAATTAACACTCTCTGTAAAACGTCAAAGTGAACAATGAGTAGTGCAAACTTGTGTTTCCTATTCTTGTAGTAGTGAACACAGCCACTAATTCCAACTGGAATGTTTGTTCACATGGTGTGGCAGTCAATCCCAAAGCATGGCGGGCATCTCATTTTGAGAAGTAAAGTGTGGTGGCCCGCCACCCCTTAGTATGCCTGGTTAAAACCCTGCACACACGCGCACACACACACACACACACACACACACACACACACACACACACACACACACACACACACAATAATTTATAATAATATAAAATTTATAATATTATTTTATTAATTATAATTAGTTGACATCATACTATGAGTTTATTAATTTAAATGTGTGCAGGGTGTAACGTCACGTCTCAGACTGCTCAAGCAAGTGGCAGAAATGATAGCGGAACTCTTCTAAATGATCAAAGTAAATAGCATTAGTGAATGGATTGCTGGAATGACACAGATAAACAAACAGGCAGACTGACTGACATACATGCAGCATACATATATGCACACACACACACACACACACACACACACACACACACACACACACACACACACACACACACACACACACACACACACACACACACACACACACACATTGCAGACAGACAGATGCACATACATGCATGTCGACCATTGGATGGACTTTCTGACCATAACTGTAACTAAAACATTTCCATCGTGTCACACACTTTGTTGCAGTCTTTTGTTCTGGTGTACTTGATGTTACATAGTGTGGCTAATATGTGTAGTTTATGATGTTCCTACGAAGAGCAATGCAATAGAACAAAGTCAAGGCGAACAGCAAGGTACATAGAAAGGAACTTACCTCATGACTCTATTAGTCTGTATTGCTATTTGACAAAATTCATATCAACAGATACACTAAGTAATTGGACAAACACATAGACATACAAAGATAATGAGCCAGCTGGATAAAAAGTTATAATTTGTGATATTGTGTGTTGATGTGTTTTAGTTTACGATGTTGTAGTCCTCAAGTCTTCAGCAAATGCAACAGCAGCAGAACGAGCAGATGAACAAAGTAGACATTGATATCAATGTATTATTAAACGGGGACGCGTGAACGGATGGTGAAGACAAAACATTGGACAGGAACTAAAAGAGATAATAGACTGACAAAGGGACATATAGAATTGATTAGACAGACAGACAGACAGACAGATTGACAGATAACAGACAGACACACAGACAAACAAATTGACAGACAGACAAATAGATAGACAAACACACAGACAGACAGATAGACAGATAGATAGACACATAGACAGACAGACTGACAAACAGACAGACAGACAAACAGATAGACAAACAGATAGACAGACAGACAGATAGACAGACAGACAGACACATAGACAGACAGACAGACAAACAGATTGACAGACTGATAGACAGACAGACAAACAGATTGACAGACAGATAGACAGCAATAATCGATAACTAGATTGTATACTCATATTATTTTGTGAATTACAAGTTTATGACATCCCAGCAAGCACTTCTAAATATGCTGCACAGCCATTACCACCACAACGAGATCAAGGTCAGCAGAATCATGCACAGAACTAGTTAGTTATGTTGCATACTTTCTTTCCACACGATGTCACTTTCCTTGCCAAGTCACATGCTCCAACTTTGATCTCAAAAGTTGTTGAGGAAACGTGTGATCAGGACACACCAAATAAGCAATAACGGAAAACGATGAAATCTGGTGTTATACTTCTAAAGAAAAGATGGGTGGATGGGCGGGTGGGCGTGTGGGTGAGTAGGTGGGCATGTGGGTGAGTAGGTGGGCATGTGGGTGAGTAGGTGGGCATGTGGGTGAGTAGGTGGGCATGTGGGTGAGTAGGTGGGTGAGCAGGTGGGTGGGGAGGTGGGGGAACGGGTGAGTGGGTGGGCGGGCGGGTGGATGGATGGGTGGCTGATTGTTGTTGTTGTTTGGCATTTGTGTAAGTTATATTGTGGCTGTGTAGTGTATGATGTGCCAGTGAAGTCTAGTGAGGTGGTTGAAGATGTCGTTTCGCAATCAACTGATCAACAGCAAGGTATTTTTGATATGCAGTTTTGATGGATGGTAAACGGATCTGTTGATGATTAGTTGAGCAGAGAGTCTTCAATTGCCAGACAGATGGACGGACGGACAGACAGACAGATAGACAGACAGACAGATTGGACATTTTATATGCAGTAGTGTATTCTATATCTGAATGGTGTGTGTGTGTGTGTGTGTGTGTGTGTGTGTGTGTGTGTGTGTGTGTGTGATCGCTTTTGATCTATTTGCAAATTTGTTTGTTTATATTGTAGTGTATGACGTCTTGATGAAGGCCAGCGAAGCAACACCTCCCACTGCAGTAGAGCCAGCAAGAGAACTACAACAACAAGTACAGGAGAATGAACGTTCGGACAAGGACAAGACTGCAACTGAAGTTCAAGCACCAGCAGTGCCTACCAAACGTAAGTTATACAAACGTTGTTAATGCAGCTTGTTTGAATAATCAGCAATAGATTTTGTTATTTAGTGTGTTTGTATTAATGAGAGCTGCATCATTTCAATACGATACTATAATGTACTAAGAGATGCATCCCTCCAATACAATACTGTAATGTATTATGAGATGCATCCTTTCAATACAACACTGCAATGTATTATGAGATGCATCCCTCCAATACAATACTGTAATGTATTATGAGATGCATCCTTTCAATACAATACTGTTATGTGCTAAGAGATGCATCCCTCCAATACAATACTGTAATGTATTATGAGATGCATCCTATCAATACAATACTGTAATGTATTATGAGATGCATTCTTTCAATACAATACTGTATGTGCTAAGAGATGCATCCCTCCAATACAATACTGTAATGTATTATGAGATGCATCCTTTCAATACAATACTGTATGTGCTAAGAGATGCATCCCTCCAATACAATACTGTAATGTATTATGAGATGCATCCTTTCAATACAATACTGTATGTGCTAAGAGATGCATCCCTCCAATACAATACTGTAATGTATTATGAGATGCATCCTTTCAATACAATACTGTATGTGCTAAGAGATGCATCCCTTCAATACAATACTGTAATGTATTATGAGATGCATCCTTTCAATACAATACTGTATGTGCTAAGAGATGCATCCCTCCAATACAATACTGTAATGTATTATGAGATGCATCCTTTCAATACAATACTGTATGTGCTAAGAGATGCATCCCTCCAATACAATACTGTAATGTATTATGAGATGCATCCTTTCAATACAATACTGTAATGTATTATGAGATGCATCCTTTTAATACAATACTGTAATGTGCTAAGAGATGCATCCCTCCAATACAATACTGTAATGTACTAAGAGACACATCCCTCCAATACAATAGTCACATATTTCAAATAATTAATATTTCAACTATTTGAAATAGAAGTATTAGGGTGTAACTAATGAATCAGAAAGTGCCTACTGAATAAGTGTGAATTAGGCAACGAATGATGGTTGAAAGGGTGTTGCAATAGACAATATAATTGATGAAAGGGATAATTGTTTACCTGATTTTCATAATGGTTGAAAATGGGTTGTCTTACACTTTTAATATTGATCACCAAACAGGAAGTCGGGTGCCTTGTTTGTCCATTTTATGTGAGAAATAGTGTCTGTGGTGTGTGTGTGTGTGTGTGTGTGTGTGTGTGTGTGTGTGCATGTGTATGTCTAGTGTGTGTGTGTGTGTGTGTGTGTGTGTGTGTGCGTGTGCGTGTGTGTGTGTGTGTGTGTGTGTGTGTGTGTGTGTGTGTGTGTGTGTGTGTGTGTGTGTGTGTGCATCCGTGTGTGCATGAGTGCATGTGTGGTGCATGCATATGTGTGGGTGTGTAAGGCAGTTACTGATATTCATGTGTTTGTAGCAACTACTCGGTTTAATCTACCACCATCTCTGCCACCTCGAAAGTTGACACTGAAACAGATGTCTGTTCCAGGTAATAAGCAGGAAACGATGTGCATCATAGTTTTAGTTCTAACCAACCTTTCCTACAGCAGAGACGTGCATTCAGGATAAGGTTGAACTGGAAGAGAGAACACACTCATTTGACATGGCAGCAAGTAATGCTGTAGTGTAGGTTGTGTGGTAGCCAATCTTTTGTGTGTAATTCTGTGTACTTGTGTTGTTTAGTTTTCATGTATTGATGTGCATGTTAGCGTATGCTCATGCTTGTTGATCTTGTTTCTTACCGTTTTGGTGTTCAGTGATGTTTTCTGTTGTTTGTGCTTCATTGTTGTTGCTGTGCACTCGATTGTGTGAGTTTGTGTATTATATGTGGAGGTGCTTCTTGTCTGTTTGTATTGGTTTTGTGTATCTAGGGTTAGTTTCTTTGTTTTGTTTAACTTTTTTTTGTGTTGATATGTCTTTGACTGCTTGTCAATTTGGGTGGTCTCCAGTCTGTCTGCCTGTCTGTCTGGCCATCCGTCCGTCTGGCTGTCTGTCGTCTGTCTGTTTGTCTGTTGTCTGTCTGTCTGTCTGTTGTCTGTCTGTCTGTCTGTCTGTTTGTCTGTCTATTTGTGTGTGTCTGTCTGTGTCTGTCTGTTTGTCCGTTTGTCTGTCTGTGTGTTTGTCTGTGTGTTTGTTTGTCTGTCTATTCGTCCATTTGTTTGTCTGTCCGTCCATCCGTCTGTTTGTCTGTCTGTCCATCCGTCTGTTTGTCTGTCTGTCTGTCCATCTGTCTGTTCATCCGTCTGTCTGTCCATCCAGCTGTCTGTCTGTCCGTCCATCTGTCTGTCTGTTTGTTCGTCTGTCTGCGTCTGTTTGTCTGTCTGTTTGTTTGTCTGTCTGTCTGTGTGTTTTGTCTGTCTGTGTGTTTGTCCATCTGTCTGTCTGTCTGTCCATCTGTCTGTCCATCTGTCTGTCCATCCTTCTATCCGTTTGTCTGTCTATCTGTTTGTCTGTCTGTCTGTCTGTCAGTTAGTCAGTCTGTTGGTTGTTTCCCATTGTTACTAGTTTTCCATCGATTAATTAATTCATTTTCTTTCTTATTCGACACAGCCTCCGCTTTGTCCTTTTCATCTCCTTATGTACCATCAATGCCTTCTACTTCAAGAGCAATTGGTGCATCTCCAGAGTCACTCAGTGAGAAACTTCAATAACACAATATTTCCCATGTTGCCACATTTTGTGACATGAAAGTAAACTGTGTTTGTTTCTAGCACTTCAATCACCATTGTCACCTTCGAATGAACACGAGGATCTCAGTGTTTTTGTGTGGTATTGGGGGAAAGTTTCAAGGTATGAAATGGATAGTAACACAACATGATATTAGTAACCAGTAATGCTCTACAACTCATTACAATGTCTCATTGCTAATGTACGTATGAAAGTCACGTATTTGTTATGCTTTGTTGAGAACTTACGTTGAAGATTCTAACTTTGTTGCATTGGTTGTCAATATGCCTCTTTGTCATATTGTTTTCTTTTTTAATTTTTTAATTTTTAATTTTATTCATTTTTAATTTTTTTATTTAAAGGAGAACTCTCACCAAACACTAAAACTTGTTGAAAGAAAGATACAAGGCTTATTATCTTCCTGCAGGAAACTTACGGTCCAGACAGCCACAGAAGCAGAGAATGGGCCACGAGTTGTTCAGACGATTTCCCGTATGAGTTACTCTGTGTCCTCGTTTGGAAGTAACTGCTGTAGGTTTAACCATACCAAGTGCTCCTAACGCACCCAAAATGCAGCGAGACATGATCTATGAACTAATGTAAGAAGTGTCCCCTTCTGAGGCTCCACAGTTGTATTGCCACAGTCGATACTTGTGTGATAAGTTTGGGGTCTGAGTTTGCTTTAGTCAAGAAATCACAAGTTGCCACCATATGTCTCATAATCCTTACCTTGAAAAGTGCACAGGTATCATCCGTCTTTCTTGCTAACCAGCAACCAGAGTTACTCTCATGCCACATACGGGTACTAAACATGCCCATGCGGGTAATTTCAATGATTTATTTCTTTGTTACGGTAACCTTCTGCAGTAAACGGTTGCAAGGGTTGTGTCATGAAGTGACAGCTTTTGTCTGAAAGGTTGTTGATTTTGGTGAGAGTTCTCCTCTAATTTTCTATTTTTATTCTTTATTTTATATTTAATTGTCTATTTAATATTTAATTTTAATTTTTTATTTTATTTATTAAATTTTTTACTTTTTATTAAATGTTGTATTAAAATATTTATTTGTTATTTTATTCCTTTGTGTTTTTATTGTTTATTTAATCTTGGAATTTTGTATTTTTATATTATCTTTTTTATTTCATTTTTTATTTACTTTTTAGTTTTATTATTTCACATATTTCCAACTTTTTATTTTTATTTTATTTCTTATTTTTTATTTTTTTGAAATAAATTTTGTATTTTTAATTATTTAAAATTTTATTTAATTTTAATTTTTTATTTTCTTATTTTCTATATAAAAGAATATATAAATTTTTTAAATTTATTTATTGTTTTATTTTTATTTTTATTTTTATCTATATTCTTATATTTCTTTTTTATTTCATACTAAGTTTTTATTTTTATTTTTATTTTTTACTTTTTATTTTTATTTTCTTATTTTTATTTATTTTTATTTTTTTATTTATTATTACCTTTTAATTTTTTATTTTATTTATTTATTTATTAAATTTTTATTTATTATTTATTTATTATTTATTTTCTTATTTTCTATTTATTTTTTATTTTTTTTACTTTTTATTTTATTTATTTATTTATTAATTTTTTATTTTTACTTTTTAATTTATGTTATTTACATATTTATAAAATTTATTATTGACTTTGTATTTATGTATTTTTTTATTTATTTTTTATTTTTTACTTTTTATTTTTTAGTTATTTTTTAGTTATTTTTTTATCATGTACAGTATTATCATTGTTGTCCAGGGAAGAGGTGAATCACAAACTACGTAACAAACCTGACGGCTCATTCATGGTACGAGACGCCTCCAGCAGTCCCGGCGAATACACACTCACTCTTCGAAAAGGCAGTGCCAACCGCCTCATTCGTATTCTCCACCACCACGGCCTATACGGCTTCACAGAGCCACTAGTATTCCAATCAGTCAGCAGCCTCATTTCCAACTACGAGAAACTGTCGCTGTCTGAGTATAACGCTCAACTCGACGTCAAACTCTTGAATCCCGTGCCACGATTTGAGGTTGACGAAGACACGTTTGTTGACGATCAACTCGAGGACGGCTCGGCACGGGAAGGAATCGTCACCAAGCTGAAAGTGATCGAGGAGGACTTCAACTTGAAGAACAACAACTTCCATAAAATGTACGACACGCAGATGGTGACGAACCAGCAAATAACGGACATACGAAATGAGATCAAGGCACAGGAGGAGCTAACAAAGATGTATAGAGATCAACTAGAACTAATGGAAAAGTATACAGAGGGTCTACAATCAGCGGACGACAAAAAATTGTAAAAATTTTTGTTCATTTTTGTGTGCAATTTTTGATGTGTTTGTGTTTAGTATGTCTAAAAACAATTATGCGCTCAGAGAGCGTTTATTTCGAGCTCGAAACGAGTTAAATTATTTACAGGAGGAGCTTCAGAGATTGCAGGACGATAGTCGGCAACTTGAGTGTGATATCAATAATGTTAGACCAGAAATAGTGCAGCTACAAAAGCGGAAAGTTCAGTACACTGAGTGAGCAGCCGCGCTCGTGTGTTTGTCCGTGTGTATGTTAATGCGTTGTGTTCATGTGTATGTCCAGTGTATGTCCATGTGTGTGTGTGTGTGTGTGTGTGTGTGTGTGTGTGTGTGTGTGTGTGTGTGTGTGTATGTCTGTGTGTGTGTGTGTGTGTGTGCGTGTGTGTGTATGTGTGTGCGTGTGTGTGTGTCCGTGTCTGTCTGTGTGTTTTCATGTTTATGTCTGTGTGTGTGTGTTGTGTGTGTGTGTGTGTGTGTGTGTGTGTGTGTGTGTCCGTGTGTGTGTGTTTGTGTGTGTGTGTGTGTGTGTGTGTGTGTGTGTGTGTGTGTGTGTGTGTGTTCGTGTGTGTGTGCATGTTTGTTCATGTGTATGCTTGTGTGTATGTTCATGTGCGTGTTCATGTGTGTATCCATGTATACTAGTATATATCCACGTGTGTGTTTGTGTGTATGTATGTCCGTGTGTGTGTGTGTGTGTGTGTGTGTGTGTCCGTCCATGTGTGTGTTCATGTGTGTATTCATGTGTACTAGTATATATCCACATGTGTGTGTGTTTGTGTGTATGTATGTCCATGTGTATGGTCAGCCACGTGATTATCATATGTGCAGAGTATTGATGCAGAAGGGCTGGTCACATGAAGACATAACACTTAAATTGAATCCAGACAAGGGCATCTATGCTGCATTCTCTGCTAATGAAATAAGGTAACATCGACGTCTCCACACATCAATTCTCTACTAAACTCAACGTCTTTCAGGCGATCAAAGCGTCACTATCACGACACAATATATCAAAACCGAGCCGATTCTGTCAATCGATCTCGACCTCGGTCTGGATCTCGTTCTGGTTCTGGATCTCGAGGTCAATTGAGGAGAACACAGACTGTCATGTCACAATTGCCAAATTCTCCTCCTTCCATTCCTCCTCGACTTGCTGGTTATGAGCGAACGTTAGCGAGACATGCAAGCGATGTGGGAGGGGCTCGCTCTCGAGCTTTCACACACCAAGCGAGTTTCTCTGGTTTTCCAGTAGCCGTTCAAGAACAAACAATAGAAGCGTTGCCACACTTTAATAGCAAAACGTGGCTCGTCGAATGTGACAGGTGAGTCACAGTTTATATCAACGTTGAAGAGGAACTACAAAAAAGTTAATTTGGAATGTGAATGTTGTCGACTGGTATGACAATGACAGACTGACGAACCTTACTATAATTAGAAAATTTATACAGTGACGTCATGATGACACGTGACTACAATGTTTAAGTCATGTGACTATAATGTGTAAGTCACGTGACTATAGTGATTCTGTTGATTCATGTATGTATATAACATAGGGCAAGCAACTGGTTGTGCTGCTAACAATGAGTTTTCTTTCGTTTAGGAAGCAGTCATTAGACCAGCTAAAGGGCCACATGAATGGAACGTTTCTCGTCCGTGCAAAGGAATACTCGTGGTCTCCAGGAGTCATATGTCACACACATTCAGTCGATGTCATGTAAGATCATAATATGAATATTAATATTAATGAAAATATTTTATGTTAAACCATTTGGAAATGCATGGTGTACACACGTGTATATAGTCTGCATGTGCGAATGCTTCATGATAGACAGTCAGCAACTGTACAGCATTGTATGCACATGCAAATCGTATTTTATATGTGCATGCTCTGTGGATCACGTGATCAATTTTTTTACAAAATCAGTAGCAGTTTAGGGGTGTGGGTGTGGCCACAGTGCCTGAAACTTAATGAAGACTATAACATAATCATTGACATTCCATGAGTGTTTGTGTGTATGTCCATATGTCCATGTGTGTGTGTGTCCGTGTGTATGTCCATGTGTGTGTCTGTGTGTGTTTGTGTGTGTCCCCATGTGTGTATGTCCATGTCTGTGTGTGTGTTTGTGTGTATCTCCATGTGTATGTCCATGTGTGTCCCCGTGCGTATGTTCATGTGTATGTCCATGTGTGTCCCCGTGTGTATGTCCATGTGTGTGTCTGTGTGTGTCTGTGTGTATGTCCATGTGTGTGTCCATGTGTATGTCCATGTGTGTGTCTGTTGACATTGTTTTATCTAGTTGCCATGGTGATGTAAAACACATTCAAATTTTTCGGTACGGAGATGGCAACTACGGCTTCTCGAACGACTTGAAGTACGCGTCTGTTGAGAGTTTGATTATTGAACACAGTTCAGCATCACTAGAGAAGTACAACATGGACCTTCCAATAGCATTACTGTATCCTGTATTTGCACCCAGATGGTAACTAATCACATGATAATAAGAGACAACGTTGTAGCATTGAGTATGTACGTAATCAGGTTCATTTCTGTAATTGACAATACATCTACATGATTGTAATTTATTGAATGATTTAGACGTCCCACATCTTCAGCCATGATTGGACTCTTTCGCCGAATCCTGTTGATCAATTTCGTGGTTAGATTTGTGGATGGGTGTGTTGTATGTGGGCGATATTGATGGCTAGGACAATTGTGGCAGCCAGTAGTGCACACACACACACACACACACACACACACACACACACACACACACACACACACACACACACACACACACACACACACATGCATGCACACACATGCACGCGCGCGCGCGCATGCACACACACACACACACACACACACACACACACACACATGCACACAATGCAATCAAACAACAGACAGATACAACAGATTTCATGCATTCACAGACACAAATCAATCGCAGCCAATACACACAGTAATCACAACCACAACTGACCGGCAAACAGACAAACAACAACAACAACATGGCTGCCACAAGAATACACCAAAAATGCAAGCTCCACTGCTTTCTCTGCTCACAATCAGCTACAACAAGTAGTGCCACTTTTCCACGTATTAGCCATCAATACTGCCCAGTATCACTTGTGTAGCCAGGTTACCTTTGTTTAGTAGGAATTTCGGTAGATCATAGCGTACACAAGATCGATCTCCGGTGCGTTGACTCACACACAGTGGCATGCCTGTAGCACGCACCACGGATCGAGTAACAATCTGAAACATATGGACACGTGTGTTAGGGGAGGTTAGGGTTGATGTGAGTTGATATCAACTTTTAATGCAAGGTAGTCGTGGTCGCCGAAGTGATGGATCCTGTAAATGAAACGGTGAGAAGGATCGATGAAGAAGGATATGAAATAGTGTTGTTGTACATGTATGTCTGTTGTCTGTCTGTCTGTCTGTCTGTCTGTCTGTCTGTCTGTGCAATACATATATTTTTAACATTGTCTGTCTGTCTCTGTGTGGTCTGTCTGTGTGTCTGTCTGTCTATCTGACTGTGTCTGTTTGCTCATGTGTCTGTCTGTCTGTCTATCTGTGTATCTGTCTATCTGTTTGTCTGTCTATCTGTCTATCTGTCTGTCTATCTGTCTGTCTGTCTGTCTGTCTGTCTGCCTGTGTGTCTGTCTATCTGTCTGTCTGTGTGTGTCTGTCTATCTGTCTGTCTGTGTGTGTCTGTCTATCTGTCTGTCTATCTGTTTGTCTGTCTGTCCGTTCGTCTGTCTGCCTGTCACATGCAAATTGTATCAACTTGCTACTTACTTGTATCCCCTCCTTTCAATTTGAGACACAAATCTGTCTTCTTCCATAAACATCTTGTCATCATACTTGAATTCTCCTTCAACACAAACCTGCTCAGCATAAACACACCAGCTCTACCACCACAATCCAAGTCTACCCCATAGGCTTCTCTTGTACAGTAGGGTCCAGCCCCATCCGAGATAGTTGCCTTTAGAGAAATCATAATACACAAACGCATCACGTCGCTGACCTTCTGAGTAATCCTCTCCATACATGAACCAACCTGTGACACACAAACAATATGAGTCTCTTGGTCAGTCAATCGGTTTGTCTGTTTGTCTGTCTATTTGTCTGTCCGTTTGGCTACTATAATAGTCTGGATACAATAAATGCAGTGACAAACGAACTGATGAATGGACAGACATGTAGACAGACATAAACAGAATGACATCACGTGGCATTCTTTCCCAACTATACAATAATCGTGGAGATAAAGATGAATATATTACATAAATATAATATATTACACAAATATAATATATTAGACAAAATATATTACACAAATATATTAGACATATATATTACACAAATGTATTAGACAAACATATTAGACAAATATATTACACAAATATAATATATTAGACAAATATATTAAACAAATATGTTACACAAATATATTACACAAATATATTTAATTACACAAATATATTTCAAATATAAATACCATCAAGCTTGACAAAATCTGCATTGTTATCAATGAGCTTGGTGACCATCTCTTGTAGATAATTGGGTGCATAGTAATCATCATCATCAAAATGAGCGACGAGTTCCGTCTCCACTCTCTCTAGCAGCCAATTTCGTTTAGCACCGAGAGACAACACTCCATTCTCGCCTGGAGTTGATGATGTTGTTGAGTCAAAATGATACTTTATTCGTGGATCATTTTTGGCTGCTTTGGTGACTTCATTGGATTTGGCACTTTTGGATGAGTCCGACTTGCCACAAGCTCCATCGTGTAGATGTAGCTCTAAATGGCCAGAATAGGTCTGATGTTGAAACATTTTGATGAGATTCGGGTGAAATTTGTGACGCATGTAGCAAGTAGGAACAATTACAGTGATGCTGGGAAGTTGTCGAGAATCTAAAAAATCACTATATCAGACTTTGTATAGCAAAGATGCATCTCACAATACACTAGACTATTGTACTGGAGAGATGCATCTCACAATACACTAGACTATTGTATTAGAGGAATGCATCTCACAATACGCTAGACTATTGTATTGGAGGGATGCATCTCACAATACACTAGACTATTGTATTGGAGAGATGCATCTCGTAATACACTAGACTATTGTATTGGAGGGATGCATCTCACAATACACTAGACTATTGTATTGGAGGGATGCATCTTACAATACACTAGACTATTGTATTGGAGGTATGCATCTCACAATACACTAGACTATTGTATTAGGGAGATGCATCTCATAATACACTAGACTATTGTATTAGAGGGATGCATCTCATAATACACTAGACTATTGTATTGGAGGCATGCATCTCACAATAGATTAGACTATTGTATACTAGACTATTGTATTGGAGAGATGCATCTCACAATACACGTTTGAACTCATTTATTTGATAAATGAGAAGCAACTCACTACTACACGGCCATCACACTTAACAATATTGAGGTGCCAAGTAAGTAATAGTCCAAGCTCTAACAAGTAAGTAAGACTAAAATAACTAAACTATAATAAACAGAACTAGAGAATCTGATTGTATCTGACTAACCATATTTTAAAGATTCTTCAATGGTCACTTTTATAATGTTGACAACTGTTGATGTTGATGACGTTGAGGAATAGAGATGATATCAAGGAAGGGAGAAGACTTGGTGCATCAATAAAGCCTCTAGATCCAATTTGAATGTTGAGTTGGCTACAGGTGAAGCCTTTGATTTGATGGTCATGATGAAGTCTGAATACCATTCCAATTTTCTTTTATTTGCATCAAAAAAGTTTGTTTCGAAAGGGATTGTTAGTTCTATGACATAAAATTTGAGCGTATGATTATTCCAAATCAACATGTCAGGCATTTGTGCAGTAGAAATGATGTCAGATGGAAATATTACTTCACAGTTTTTCAAATCGGCAAAGATGTTGAATTGATGTGGTAGATGGTTAACAGCCGCGTTATAGAGAAGACTGAGAACAGAGTTGTGACCCAATCCTAATCCTAACCCTAGGATTGTAATGACAACATTGTAAGAGGACTGGGCAATTATAATTATTGAGAACATGAAGAAGGGTTTGACATTGATGACATAAGGGACATTTATCACAAGAACGTTTACTCCACAGAACAAGATTAGCATTTGAAGCAAGGGTATTAGAAACGGCGTTGAGGACAAAAGAAAGTTGATTATCAGAAAGAAAAGAGACAACATTTGCCCAGACATCAGATGCACAGTTTTCCAGACGGAAGATGGAGCCCTGGACATGTAGATTTTTAGTTCTGGCAAGAAGCTGTTTTTGGTGTTCCTCCTTTATTCGTGTTTTGGTGATGTCACTTAATTTTGCAGCAGAAGCATCTGGTGCCTCAGATAGTGACTTAGTTGCTTCTTTAAAAGCAGAAAATCTGTTGCCAGTTGCCATACGATTTATTATATGCTTGTCTGGTGGCCAAAGAACGGACGCAGTTGTCATGTGAGGATAAGAGGCAAGCAGATTTTGAAGACTGGAGGGAGACGGAAGACGTAGACAAACGGGGTAAGCCAAGACCAGCATTTTGTGGGAGGAGGTAGAAGATGGCAGTACAGGCTGAGCAACGAAGTTTACACCATTCTTGAGGTAAGATGTAACAATTCTATCTAATTTAGATTGCAGCCAGCTTGGTGAAGTAGAGACAGGTACCACGATAATCTTGGGAAGATTCCATTTTGGTATAATTTTAGTTTCCACCAGCAACTAACAGGGTAATTATCCAATTTCTTCATCAAAGTCTTTACCTTGCTTATTAGAGAAGATTTGAAATTATCATCAGACAAGTTTCCATTGATTGGCATTCCAAGGAAAATGAAAGACTCAGAACCAAGAAAGGGAACAGACTCATTAGAAATTGAAACCAAAGGATCATGAAGATGGAATTTGGGTTTAAAACTCAGACCTAAAACGCTGCATTTGGACATTTTAATGGTCAGTTGAGACCACTGACACCAGTCAGACACAATATTACACAAACACTGTAAATCAGAAGGCGACTTTGATACTAGGGTAACGTCATCAGCAAACAGAAGAGCATTGATCTTGTGAGATGAACCACTAAACGTGTAACCAAAAGACTGAGTCTTCAACATCACGACAAGCGTGTTTATGACGATGTTAAAAGCAATGACCAAAAACGGGTCACCTTGGAGCACTCCAATATTGCAGGGCAACATGGATGTTGCCCACTTCACAGTGGAAACTTGTAGCTGAAGGTTTGAATATATGTTGGTGAAGACGGACAGTAGATGGTCTGGAGCATGACAGAGTCTAAAGCATTGTAAAATGAACCAATGTGGGACAGACCCATAGGCATTGGCAAAGTCCAGCGAACATATTGATAAGGTGTGTCGACTTCTTTTAGCATCAGCAGTAGCTGACCTTACCTTGTACTGATGTTCATCTGTGCCACATATACCAGGGAGAAAAGCCTTCTGAATTATTGATGTACAGAAGAACGTATTTTTCAGCATAATTGACTATTGTATTAGAGGCATGCATCTCTCAATACACTAGACTATTGTATTGGAGGGATGCATCTCACAATATACTAAACTATTGTATTGGAGGGATGCATCTCTCAATACACTAGACTATTGCATTGGAGGGATGCATCTCACAATACACTAGACTATTGTATTGGAGGGATGCATCTCACAATACACAATGAACTCATTTATTAGATAAACGAGGAGCACCTCACTAATACATGGCCATCACACTTAACAATAATGTGGCGCCAGTAAAGTAATAGTAAAAGCTCTAAAAAGTAATGTACAACTAAAATAACTAAACTAGGATAAACAGAACTAGATATTGTTTCTGGCTAACCATATTTTACGAGATTCTTCAATTGTCACCTTTACGATTGATGATAATAGTTGACGTTGATTGTGAGGAGGAATAGAGATGACATCAAGGAAGGGGAGAAGACTTGGAGTATCAATAAAGCCTCTAGATCCTATTTGAATATTTAGTTGCTTACAGGTGAAGCCTTTTGATTTGATGGTCATCATGAAGTCTGTATACCGTTCTGATTTTCTTTTATTTGCATCAAAAAAGTTTGTTTCGAAAGGGATTGTTAGTTCTATGACATCAAATTTGAGCGTATGATTATTCCAAATCAACATGTCAGGCCTTTGTGCAGTAGGAATGATGTCAGATGGAAACTTTACTTCACAGTCTTTTAAATCAGCAAAGATGTTGAATTGATGTGGTAGATGGTTAATAGCCGCATTATAGAGAAGACTGAGAACAGAGTCGTGACGTTGATTGTAATGACGACATTGTAAGAGGACTGAGCAATTATTGAGAACGTGAAGAAGGGTTTGACGTTGATGACATAGAGGACATTTATCACAAGAACGTTTACTCCATAGGACAAGATTAGCATTTGAAGGGAGGGTATCAGAAACGGCATTGAGGACAAAAGAGAGTTGATGACCGGGAAGACAAGAGACAACATTTGCCCAGACGTCAGATGAACAGTTCTCTAGACGGAAGATGGATCCCTGGACATGTAGATTCTTAGTTCTTGCAAGAAGTTGTTTTTGGTGTTCCTCCTTTAGTCTTGATTTGGTGATGTCACTCAATTTTGCTGCAGAAGCACCTGGTGTTTCAGATAGTGACTTTGCTGCTTCTCTAAAAGCAGAGAATCTGTTGCTATACGATTTATTATATGCTTGACTGGTGGCCAAAGAGCGGACACAGTTGTCATGTGAGGATAAGAGACGGGCAGATTTTGAAGACTGGAGAGAGATGGAAGACGTAGACAAACGGGGTAAGCCAAGACCAGCATTTTGTGGGAGGAGGTAGAAGATGGCAGTACAGGCCGAGCGACGAAGTTTACACCATTTCTTGAGGTAAGATGTAACAATTCTATCTAATTCAGATTGCAGCCAGCTTGGTGAAAGAGGAAGTAGAGACAGGTACCACGACAATCTTGGGAAGATTCCATTTTGGTATAATTTTAGTTTCCACCGACAACTAACAGGGCAATTGTCCAATTTCTCCATCAAAGTCTTTACCTTGCTTATTAGAGAGGATTTGAAATTATCATCGGACAAGTTTCCATTAATTGGCATTCCAAGGAAAAGGAAAGACTCAGAACCAAGAAAGGGAACAGACTCATTAGAAATTGAAACAGAAGGATCACGAAGATGGAATTTGGGTTTAAAACTCAGACCTAAACAGCTGGATTTGGACATTTTAATGGTCAGTTGGGACCACTGGCACCACTCAGACACAATATTACATAAACGCTGTAAACCAGAAGGCGACTTTGATACTAGGGTAACGTCATCAGCGAACAGAAGAGCATTGATCTTGTGAGATAAACCACTAAGCGTTTAACCAAAAGGCTGAGTCTTCAACATCATAACGAGTGTGTTTATGACGGTGTTAAAAACAATGACCGAAAACGGGTCACCTTGGAGCACTCCAATATTGCAGGGCAACATGGATGTTGCCCACTTCACAGTGGAAACTTGTAGCTGAAGGTTTGAATATATGTTGGTGATGACTATTGCATAGGAGGGATGCATCTCACGATACACTAGACTATTGTATTGGAGGGATGCATCTCACAATACACTAGGCTATTGTATTGAGGGATGCATCTCACAATACACTAGACTATTGTATTGGAGGGATGCATCTCACAATACACTAGACTACCAGGTATTGTATTGGAGGGATGCATCTCTCACGTACCATACACCGGATGTAGCTAGTGACTACGTCTAATACATGTAGCAATGAGATTTCCTCACCATCACATAATCCGTCTTTATCACAAGTGCCTGAATCTGCGCCATCTGCAGCGGTTGTAACACTCGTGCACACACCAGCTACAAAGATGCCATACGTCAGCACCCACATGACACACATTAGCCTCGCGTAGCCAGACCCTTTCTTGCCAACATAACATTGTAAGTAGCAACGTCATCTCAACGAGCATGCGCATTCGCTTGGCGGGCAACTACAAGTCCCGATCATGTTCATCAAACAAATCGTCATTGACGGCTTCAAATCGTACGCTCAGAGAACAGTCATCGACGGATTCGATCCTCTATTCAACGCCGTTACAGGCCTCAACGGCAGCGGAAAGTCAAACATCCTGGACGCCATATGTTTCCTTCTAGGAATCACAAATCTTTCTCAAGTAAGAACAACAAACGTGTAGCTTACGTTGTCCCGTAAAGAATGCCGTTTGCCTTTTTAAAAGTAATTGATTGATGTCACGTGACACGTGGGTTTAGATCACGTGACTTTTTGTTTACTATCCAGACTGCCTATCCCTACCCCCAAAACAAAACAGTTGATGTCTGCATATTTCAGTCCGATGTCGCTATATGAAACAAAAATAGTGTGTAGGGGTGTGAGTAGCAATTGTTTAGAACAGACAAGTACATGTACATGTACCAGCATTTGTCAACAACAACAGCACGTGTTTCGTTAGCCATCACAGAGTCAACGCCAACACAAAACCAGTAATTACCAAACAAGGACGACGTTTAGTATTGTAGTTGTACTCTTATATGGGGCGCTTATTCAAGTGTGGTATTTATTTTTTATCTGTACGCTCATATGGGGGCGTTTATTCAAGGGTGGTATTTATTTTTTATTTGTACTCTCACATGGGGGCGTTTGTTCAAGGGCGGTATTTATATTTTATCTGTACTCTTATATGGGGCGTTTATTTGAAGGCGACGTTTAATTAAAGAAATACCGTACTTCCCAAACGAAACGTTTCCATTGTATAAAATGTTGACACAAACGGATGGGCCTTAATCGACGTCGTCGACTTTAAAAATTTTTATTTGATTTTTAGGTTCGTGCAACAAGTTTGCAAGAGCTCGTGTACAAAAGCGGTCAAGCGGGTGTAATGAAAGCGACCGTAACGATAACGTTCGATAATCGTGATAAGCGGCATAGTCCGTTGGGTTATGAGAGTTTTGATGAGATAACTGTTACAAGGCAAGTTGTTATTGGTGGGAGGAACAAGTATATGGTGAATGGAGTGACGGCGAACAACTCACGTGTACAAGATCTGTTCAGATCAGTACAGCTTAACGTTAATAATCCTCATTTTCTTATCATGCAGGTGTGTGGCTGGCTTGTGTTGCGATGCTGTTTGTGTGTCTCTCTGTATGTTTGTTTGTGTGTTTGTCTCTCTGTATGTTTGTATGTCTGTGACTGTCTGTCTGTATGTTTGTGTGTTTGTGTCTGTCTGTATGTTTGCGTGTTTGTCTGTCTGTATGTTTGTGTGTCTGTGACTGTCTGTCTGTATGTTTGTGTGTCTGTCTGTATGTTTGTGTGTTTGTGTGTCTGTCTGTATGTTTGTGTGTCTCTCTGTATGTTTGTGTGTGTGTGTGTCTGTCTGTATGTTTGTGTGTCTGTTTGTCTGTATGGTTGTGTGTCTGTGACTGTCTGTTTCTATGTTTCTGTGTTTCTGTGTCTGTCTGTATGTTTGTGTGTTTGTCTGTCTGTATGTTTGTGTCTGTCTGTATGTTTGTGTGTTGTGTGTCTGTATGTTTGTGTGTCTGTGTCTGTGTGTCTGTGTCTGTGTCTGTGTGTGTGTGTCTGTGTGTGTGTCTGTGTGTGTGTGTGTGTGTGTGTCTGTGTCTGTGTGTGTGTGTTTGTCTGTCTGTATGTTTGTGTATTTGTCTGTTTGTATGTATGTTTGTCTGTCTGTATGTTTGTGTATTTGTCTGTTTGTATGTATGTTTGTCTGTATGTATGTATGTTTGCTTGTTGTGTGTTTGTGTGTCTGTCTGTATGTTTGCGTGTTGTGTGTTTGTGTGTCTGTCTGTATGTTTGTGTCTCTTTGTATGTTTGTGTGTCTGTTGGTATGTTGGTCTGTTTGTTTGTCTGTGTGTTTGTGTGTTTGTCTATCTGTGTGTTTGTCTGTCTGTCTGTATGTATGTTTGTGTGTTGTGTGTTTGTGTGTCTGTATGTATGTATGTTTGTGTGCGTGTGTTTGTCTGTCTGTATGGTTGTGTGTCTTTGTATGTTTGTGTATTTGTCTGTCTGTATGGTTGTGTGTCTTTATCTGTATGTTTGTGTATTTGTCTGTCTGTATGGTTGTGTGTCTTTATCTGTATGTTTGTGTATTTGTCTGTCTTTATGTATGTTTGTGTGTCTGTTGGTATGTTGGTCTGTTTGTTTGTCTGTATGTTTGTGTGTCTGTTTGTGTGTTTGTCTGTCTGTGTGTTTGTGTGCCTGTTTGTATGTCTGTTTGTGTTGTGTTTATTTTGTTGTTTGTTTGTTTGGCAATTATTTATTTTTGTTTCATTTGTGATTGTACGTTGTGTTGAGTTTCTTTCTTATTCATTGTATAGGGTCGCATCACAAAAGTTCTCAATATGAAACCACCAGAGGTGTGTGTGTGTGGTGTGTGTGTGTGTGTGTGTGTGTGTGTGTGTGTGTGTGTGTGTGTGTGTGTGTGTGTGTGTGTGTGTGTGTATTCTTCTTGCTGTCAGATATTAGCAATGATTGAAGAGGCAGCAGGCACACGTATGTATGAAAGCAAGAAAGCTACAGCTCAGAAAACAATCGAGAAGAAAGACAGCAAACTGCAGGAAATCAACGTTGTGAGTGTGTAGAGGCACGTGCGTCTTCTTTCATCTCTACAAACATTCTTTCTAGATTTTAGCTGAAGAAATAACTCCAACACTGCAGAGGCTTAGAGAGGTAAGAGATTACTTGTGTGTGTGTCTGTGTCTGTGTGTGTGTGTCTGTCTGTCTGTCTGTCTGTCTGTCTGTCTGTCTGTCTGTCTGTCTGTGTCTGTCTGTCTGTGTGAGTGTGTCTGTGTGTGTGTGTGTGTGTGTGTGTGTGTGTGTGTGTGTGTGTGTGTGTCTCTGTGTCTGTGTATGTGTGTGTGTGTGTGTGTGTTCACATTGTATCTACTCCATCATAGGAACGTTCTTCTTACTTGGAGTATCAGAAAGTAACTCGTGAAATTGAGCATCTCACTCGTCTTGTCACAGCATTCAGATTTGTGCGAGCTGATGTGAGCAAACATAAACGTCAATCCTCAATGCCTTGCATTCACATCATGTTTGCAGGAAATTCGTAAGAGATCAACAGCAGACGTGGAGGAAATGACGAGTAACATGCAACAACTAAAATGTCAAGTCACGGAGGTTTGTTCTATAGTAATGAGGCTGAACTGAGAATAAGTGTGATTACGTTTTCCTATGTCTCGTTTATTGTTCAACGTACCAGTTGTGAAAGAGTATACATACATTGATAGCTAGTCTGTCACTGAATTGGTAACTTGTACTTCATTTTACCAAGATCAACCAGATCAGTCTGGTTTGTAAAGTCTATTACAAGCACCGGAAGCAAACCCTGCTTCAGAAGTACTTAGACCATCACGGCTGTCTAGAAAGAAGACATGACTTTACGAAGGATCCGAGTAGATCCCAGAAGCACTGTTTTTTGTAAGTGCTGCAGGTTGTGACGACCTGGAATAATGTCCAGCCACCGTGCAATACCTGCGTGCACTGTGCCCAAAGCTCCCAAGACCACCGGAACCACCAGTGTTCGACAATGCCACATGCGGCTTATATCCTCTCGCAAGTCGCTGTACTTCGCCAACTTCTCAGCATGTTTCTTGCCAATGTTGCCATCAGCAGGACAGCTGATATCAATAAGAAGACAAGTGTTTGTCTTCCTATTTCTGAGACAGATGTCTGGATGATTGGCTTTGATCTTCCTGGCAGTAGAGATGCTGGTATCCCACATCATAGTAATGTCATTCGTCTCCACAAGCCTATCAGGATGATGCCGGTACCATCTGCTCTCCACTGGAACCCCAAAACGACGACAAACGTCTCATTTAATGATGGATGCCACCTGATTGTGTCGATCAGTGTAGTCCATTGGTGCCAAAGCACTACAGCCTGCCACAATGTGGTCGACTGTTTCCAGGCCTACACTGCACATGCAGCAAGTAGGACTGACATCACGATGTAGAATCTTGCGTTCATAGTACCGAGTCCGAAGAGCTTGGTTTTGAGCAGCAACAACCGGTTCCTCAGTTGCAGCAGGAAGATTTGCTGCTTTTAGCCATCCGTAGGTCCCTTTCATGTTCACAGGCGGTTGCTCAGTGAGACGGTGATACTGCCCGTGCATAGGCTTCCCGCTCCAGGACCGCACACGAAGAGAACTGCAACACGTACGGTAATGTCTCGCATCTGTTTTAGGCACTTGCTCGAAGCCACCTTCAACCGAGATGGATGCATTCCTGTGTAAGTTCTGCGACTTGTCGTTCAAAGCAAGACTCCTCCGCAGCTGTGCAGTAAAGCAACAAGCCATGCGCTTGATCAAGTGTGAAGATTTTCCACAGTCACACTCCCGTATCATCTGTATGAAAGGATCAGAACTTTCAGCAAGGTAACAGTTCAGCCTCACAATACAAGATTGATATGTCGACTTCATCTGTCGTAGCCCCCTACCCCCATCACTGCAAGGAGCGTACAGTCGGTCAACGTCTGCAGCAGGATGGTGGACACCGTGCATAGAGGAGCTTTCTGGTTTGTCGATGGAGCTGCTGCAGATTCGTGCACCCCCAATGAATGACGCCAAAACTGTAAGTGAGAACCGGTAGTGCAAACCCATTGATGGCTAGAATCTTGTTCCGACCATACAACTCAGTCCAGAGAACCACCTTCACTCTGCGGAAGTACTCACGATGGAGTCTCTCCTGCATCATGCTGTGCTGAATACCGTTACTCTCATCTACACCCAAGTACTTGTAGACTTGACCCGGTTCCAGACAGTTGATGGTGTCAGTTTTTCCTACCGTCACTCCAGAGTTGTGTCCAGATAGTCTGCCGTTGACAAAGTGTGCAACAGCACATTTGTCCAGACCAAACTTCATCTGGATGTCATCAGAGAAGGTACGAACCGTGTGCAACAACCCATCCAACTGATCAGAGTTTCTGCCATACAGCTTCAGATCATCCATGTAAAGTAGATGACTGATAAGCTGACGTTTGGCAGTCTCACCATGCCCAGTGGTCATCCTGTAGCCGTAACCGGTTCTGTTCAGCTCCTTGCTCAGAGGATTGAGAGCCATACGGAAGAGAAGTGGAGAAAGTGAGTCACCTTGGAAAATACCCCTCCCGATCTGCATAAGCCTTGTCTTGATCATACTGTTCCCACAAGAAAGCACCATTGATGTCCTCCAACTCTTCATCACACGTGACAAGAACTTACACAAGACTGGACTGATCTTATGCATCTGAAGGCATTGGAGCAACCAACTGTGTGGCACGCTGTCATAGGCTTTCTTGTAGTCCACCCAAGCCATACTCAAGCTCTTGTGCCTGGTCAGTGTTCTCCCCAGGCATCTCAAGACGTGGCGGCCCACTACGCCTTGACTATATTTTACAAGGACACGCCCAATCTCGCCATCCCTTGGCTAATGCCGCCACGCCTTGACTTATGTCTGTCACGTCTTACTGTCTATGTTCTAGGCAAGAAATGGGAGACCAGTAGTTCGGGTTCTCATCTAGTCGAATAGAACACTTGTTGTTGTGGAAAGTTCAAAAGCAACGTCATAGAAACCGCTATGTCCAAAATATACTTAAGACGTTGTTTGGAATTTGATCCAACATCATTTGGTGGCGTATTCGCCCACATTCCAATCCGTATGTGAGTCACGCCCTTGGCAGCCATTTGTGCCATGGAGTCGTTATTGATGCGTTGAGAGAATACAAGGTCGCACGAAAAAGTACATCAATGCGTCAAATTGTGTTGTTGAAGTGATAGCTCAATTTCTCGTTCTTCCAGTGGCGTTTTAGGCACCTACGGAAGCCGATCTGGGAGGCATTACCCTACACAGGATGTAAGACAATGCACTGATGACAACGCCAAAACGCACTGGAATGGTATCGGCCCAAAGCCAAACTTAGCGAAAGCATTGCTTAGGTTAGTTTAGACACGTTTGCAGTTTCGACTTGTAGATCTCGGCAAGCATGCCAATACACTGCGCACGTCTCTAGCGTCGATATCGGCATGAAAAATTGTCACCGACTGCTTAGCGAACTTGTCTACTAGTGCTATGTTACTAACGAGAGCTATTAAAATTGATTTTGTGATTTGTATTGGCTTGGAATATATTGGGAGGTGCAGGTTTTCAACATTCAGATTAGAGAGTAGCCCGGACGAAAAGTGGAACGCTAGAGGATTAATGATAGCTTGCTTGTGTTGTACTCTTAGTCTCGCGTAGCCAGACCCCTTTCCGCCGCGGCCTCCCCGGCGAAATGGGGTCTGGTGTACGGCCTTTGATGTCGCTGTGTGCCGCGTAGCCAGAAATCGGCTATCTAAAGACCGGATTTAGTTTCTTAAACGCTTCACTAAAGACGAGACTGGTATGCACGCAATGCAATCCTATCTCGATAGCTTCTCTTGTTTCGTAGAGAACAACTCGAAGACTACAGCTAGAGTCGTTGCTGTTTGTGAAATCTCCATGTCTACAGCAGCGATTAAACGATTTGGTCTCTTCCTGGTTGCTACTGTATGTGTTCACCAAAACAATGCACAAAAATGATTACCCAAACACAGAAAGACGACTCATCTTGTTTCGATGACGTCATGCAACTCCAAGCCCTTCCAGATCTCTCACTCCGGACTGTATGCGGTCGCTTTAGACGTCAAAAAACAGCAAACGGCACTGAGTACGTTCGCATCCATCCAGTACGTTCGCATTCAGTCTCCGTTGTGACACGAGCGCACAACGCTAGATTGTACGACGTCGATCATGGCTGCATGAAATCGAAGCCTGTCGACGTCAACGTCCCCGCGGCCGCGTTTAATCGCTGCTGTAGACATGGAGATTTCACAAACAGCAACGACTCTAGCTGTAGTCTTCGAGTTGTTCTCTACGAAACAAGAGAAGCTATCGAGATAGGATTGCATTGCGTGCATACCAGTCTCGTCTTTAGTGAAGCGTTTAAGAAACTAAATCCGGTCTTTAGATAGCCGATTTCTGGCTACGCGGCACACAGCGACATCAAAGGCCGTACACCGGACCCCATTTCGCCGGGGAGGCCGCGGCGGAAAGGGGTCTGGCTACGCGAGACTATTGTACTCTCTCCACTTATAGAATTGTTGTACAACTAACATTTTAGACCAAACACAAACACCCTACGTTGCTCACCGCAAAGTCGGGAACCCCACTCAGATGACCACGCTCACGTTTTGAAACAACACGCCCATAAGTACGCTTCCATTTAGCCTCGCCTACACCACCACGCCTTTGAGATATTCTGGGGAGAACACTGCTGGTCTTACAGTTTTCGGTAAGCGGCTTGTTGATCAACAGCTGATCCTTTGCACCAAAAGATCTGTGTCGACAACCCTTCTGCTCCGGAGCCATGAGGTTTCTCTAATCCAGATGTCCTGTAATCCTCTGCCTGATGACTGAGGTGAGGGTCTTATAGAAGACAGACAGACACGTGATAGGTCGGTAATGTTTGGCCTGGTCAGTCTTGTCATTCTTAGGAATCAGAGTGGTTGTTCCTTGAGACAACCAGTTGGGTACAGAGTCTGGATTCTGAACCATCAGGTTGTAGTTACGAGTTAGATCAGTGTGAAGACACGTGATACGCTTGACCTAGAAACCATAAACCTTGTCTGGACCAGAAGGCTTCCAGTTTCCCATCCTTTTGAGACACGATGTGACCTCATTGTCTGAGATAGGTAACCACTGCTGCTCATCTCTTCGGTACGTCTCGCCATCAGTTTGACATCTCAGCCAGAAGGCAGACTCATTGTGATGTACCTCAGTTTCTAGGATACCACCCCAATACTATTCGATCTCAGACTCGGATGGCGGGGAAGTGACCTGGATAGTCTGCTTACCCAACTCTCAGTAAAACAGTCCACCATCTTGTTAAAATATTATTTATTATATTATTTATTATTTATTATATTTTATTATTGTTGTGCTCAACCAGATCAGTCTGGTTTGTAAAGTCTATTACAAGTACCGGAAGCAAACCCTGCTTCAGAAGTACTTAGACCATCACGGCTGTCTAGAAAGAAGACATGACTTTACGAAGGATCCGAGTAGATCCCAGAAACACTGTTTTCTGTAAGTGCTGCAGGTTGTGATGACCTGGAATAATGTCCAGCCACCGTGCAATACCTGTGTGCACTGTGCCCAAAGCTCCCAAGACCACCGGAACCACCAGTGTTTGACAATGCCACATGCGGCTTATCTCCACTCGCAAGTCGCTGTACTTCGCCAACTTCCCAGCATGTTTCTTGCCAATGTTGCCATCAGCAGGACAGCTGATATCAATAAGAAGACAAGTGTTTGTCTTCCTATTTCTGAGACAGATGTCTGGACGATTGGCTTTGATCTTCCTGGCAGTAGGGATGCTGGTATCCCACATCATAGTAATGTCATTCGTCTTCACAAGCCTATCAGGATGATGCCAGTACCATCTGCTCTCCACTGGAGGCCACCTGATTGTGTCAATCAGTGTAGTCTATCGGTGCCAAAGCACTACAGCCTGCCACAATGTGGTCGACTGTTTCCAGGCCTACACTGCACATGCAGCAAGTAGGACTGACATCACGATGTAGAATCTTGTGCTCATAGTACCGAGTCCGAAGAGCTTGGTTTTGAGCAGCAACAACCGGTTCCTCAGTTGCAGCAGGAAGATTTGCTGCTTTTAGCCATCCGTAGGTCCCTTTCATGTTCACAGGCGGTTGCTCAGTGAGACGGTGATACTGCCCGTGCATAGGCTTCCCGCTCCAGGACCGCACACGAAGAGAACTGCAACACGTACGGTAATGTCTCGCATCTGTTTTAGGCACTTGCTCGAAGCCACCTTCAACCGAGATGGATGCATTCCTGTGTAAGTTCTGCGACTTGTCGTTCAAAGCAAGACTCCTCCGCAGCTGTGCAGTAAAGCAACAAGCCATGCGCTTGATCAAGTGTGAAGATTTTCCACAGTCACACTCCCGTATCATCTGTATGAAAGGATCAGAACTTTCAGCAAGGTAACAGTTCAGCCTCACAATACAAGATTGATATGTCGACTTCATCTGTCGTAGCCCCCTACCCCCATCACTGCAAGGAGCGTACAGTCGGTCAACGTCTGCAGCAGGATGGTGGACACCGTGCATAGAGGAGCTTTCTGGTTTGTCGATGGAGCTGCTGCAGATTCGTGCACCCCCAATGAATGACGCCAAAACTGTAAGTGAGAACCGGTAGTGCAAACCCATTGATGGCTAGAATCTTGTTCCGACCATACAACTCAGTCCAGAGAACCACCTTCACTCTGCGGAAGTACTCACGATGGAGTCTCTCCTGCATCATGCTGTGCTGAATACCGTTACTCTCATCTACACCCAAGTACTTGTAGACTTGACCCGGTTCCAGACAGTTGATGGTGTCAGTTTTTCCTACCGTCACTCCAGAGTTGTGTCCAGATAGTCTGCCGTTGACAAAGTGTGCAACAGCACATTTGTCCAGACCAAACTTCATCTGGATGTCATCAGAGAAGGTACGAACCGTGTGCAACAACCCATCCAACTGATCAGAGTTTCTGCCATACAGCTTCAGATCATCCATGTAAAGTAGATGACTGATAAGCTGACGTTTGGCAGTCTCACCATGCCCAGTGGTCATCCTGTAGCCGTAACCGGTTCTGTTCAGCTCCTTGCTCAGAGGATTGAGAGCCATACGGAAGAGAAGTGGAGAAAGTGAGTCACCTTGGAAAATACCCCTCCTATATTATTTTTTATTATTTATTAAATTATTTATTATTTATTATTTATTATTTATTATAATTATTATTTATTGCTTATTAGTTATGTGATTGTTTACATTAGATTGATAGTTCAATGGAGCAGTTGAATGATGAAATAAGAGAACTAGAGAAGAAACGAGACACGGTAAAACAGTTTGAATACCAAACGTTTATTAATATTAATCAATCAATCATGTTATCTGTAGGAATCAGGTGGTGCTCTAGAGCAACTCGAGAAGAGAGTAGATGAAGAGGCAAAGGTGCGAACAGACACAACGTGAAGGTCAATCTCTTGTGATTGTTTACTACATTCATCTACTGTGTGCATGCAGGAAGTGGTGAAGGCAAAATCAGCATTAACTCATTGGAAAGAACAATTAGATGGAGAGAAGAAGAAGAGGAAAGGCCTTGAAAAGACACTGACAGATGTAAGAAACATAAAGTGACCGGAATGTACCAAGAGACGCATTCATTCTATTATAATCACGTGATCTTACGTTGTAGGACGAGGAAAGTCTGAAGGAAAAACAGAAGCAGTTGACGGTTCTTTCTGATGAATGTGTGAAGCTCGAAGACGAGAGCACTACTGCAATGCAACACGTCAAAGAGAAACGAGATCGTTACCAAGCGGTGTCTGCAGGATTGACGGCAAGCGATTCAGGAGAGGAGAAAACATTGGCCGATCAACTGATTGGTATGCTGGCTCCTTTTACTTGTCACTTGTGTAGCACGCATGCTTGTCGAGCTCTTGCATTAGCGACTCTAAACGTGTCACTGTGTGTAACTGCTGATGATTAATCAGGTTGTAAGGAGAGCATCAGTGTTGCTTCAGCAGAAATGCAGCAAGCGGAAATGAGGTAGCAACTTTGTTGTGTTTATTGGTTGTACGGTAGTGTAACTGTTTCCCTGGTGCGTTGTGTTGCATTGTGTTATCTTCTGTTCTTGTCTTGTGTTGTGTTGTATGATATTTTCAGTTTGTAAGGCGGTTGTTGGCTTATGTTATAAATATGTTTACTTGATGAGTAGTGCAATCATTTTCTCTAAAGGAGAGTCTTCATTGTGCTTGTTCCTTTTTATTGTTGAGTTGCATGTTAGTGGTATCGACGTGTACAAACCAAGTTGTAGATCATCTCTGTTGTGTGATAAGTTAACTCTGTGGTAGACTGAGTCATGCAAGGGAGGAACTGAAGAAACAAAAAGGAGCAGTGAAGCACACTGAGTCAAGTTACAAGAAAGAGGAATCACAGTTTGAATCAGCAGCCAAAGCTAGAGATACATTACAGATGGAGATGGCAAGACTCAACTACAGAGAGGGAGAGGAGGAAGAACTAGCATCACGAAGGTAGACCAACATGCGACAGACAGATGGACAAACACGTAGACAGACATTGATACAAGTAATGTACGACTTGTCTTTGTAGACGACAAGTTGATACCGCAATTCATCAGCTGGAAAAAGGTCTTGCAGCTTTGGAAAGTCGATTTCCTCACTTGCATTTTGAGTATGTTGACCCTGAAAGAGGATTTGATAGAAGAAAAGTTAGTAGAATCTAAGATGTTGTTGGTGGAGTTGGCGGTCTTTGTTTGAGTTTAGTTGTTGTGCTAGGTTTATGGTCCTGTTGCTAAGCTTATCAAAGTGAGAGACGTGTCGCATGCCACTGCATTGGAGGTTACAGCTGGTGGAAAGGTGATATGCTATATTACTCTAATGTATTGTGAGATGCATGCCTTTAATACAATAGTCTAGTGTATTGTGAGATGCATCCCTCCAATACAATAGTCTAGTGTATTGTGAGATGCATCCCTCCAATACAATAGTCTGATGTTTTTGTCTCTTGTAGCTGTACAACGTTGTGGTTGACACGGAAACAACTGGTAAGAAGTTGCTTCAAAATGGCAAGCTGAAACGTCGCTACACAATTATTCCACTGAACAAGATAGCAGCTAAAACGATCAACTCACAAGCAGTGCAACGAGCTAAACAACTTGTAAGACACACAAACACACACACACACACACACACACACACACACACACACACACACACACACTGATGACTGCCGATTGTGTTTACCATCAGGTTGGCTGTGACAACGTTCACACTGCTCTTTCACTCGTCGGTTACGAAGATGACGTCGAGGCTGCCATGCGGTTCGTATTTGGGCGAACGTTTGTTTGCAGTACAATGGACAGTGCCAAACAGGTAGGTAGAACACACACACACACACACACACACACACACACACACACACACACACACACACACACACACACACACACACAGTGACACTTTGTCTGTCATCTTGTTTGTACATCATGACAGACAAACAACACAAACATACAGACAGACAGACAGACAGACAGACAGACAAACATGCAAACACACAGACAATGTCATGACCAAACTGTTAACTTAACATTTCTGTGGGTCACACAAACTTGTTTGAGTTGATACTATTGATGAGTTGTTTGTTGCTCTATGATGTCTGGTTTGGTTGTAGGTGACGTTTGATTCGAAAGTAATGACTAGGTCTGTTACTCTGGATGGGGAAGTGTTTGATCCGTCAGGAACGCTGTCTGGAGGTTGTGTGTGTGTGTGTGTGTGTGTGTGTGTGTGTGTGTGTGTGTGTGTGTTGGTGTGTGTGCATTTTAATTGTCCTTATTCATCTGTAGGTGCTCGTCGTTCATCTGGCACTGTGTTAGCCGCTCTTGATGAGATTCAATCCATTGAACAACAACGGAATAATGCTGTGTCTGAGCTGGCTGATATCAATCATCAGTTGGAAAACGTAAAGGCACGAGGCGCTCGATACAACGAGATGAGAAGAGAGTTGGATGTGAAGAAACAGGAGCTGGACTTGCTGGAGAGCAACCTGAAGCAGACGAAACATCATCAGACGATGGAAGCAGTCAGTTCACTAGAACAGACAATAGGTGGGCTTTATGGGACAGATGTGTGTGTGTGTGTGTGTGTGTGTGTGTGTGTGTGTGTGTGTGTGTGTGTGTGTGTGTGTGTGTGTGCATGCGTGCGTGCATGTGCATCAGTGTGCATCCATCAACAATCATGATTGACAAGTAATTCACTGCAATTGTTAGCCGAACAAGAAGAGGTCTTGTGTGAGGCAAAGAAAATTGTGAAGGAATCAAAAGCAAAGTGCAAGGAACTTGAGATGAAAATGAAGGTAAATTCATTTCCCTGTTGCTACAATGTGTAGATAACTGTGGTGTGGGTTTGTGTAGGATTCGTCTAGTTATCGTGAACGTGAGCTGAAGAAAGCAGAAGAAAACTTGAATAAAGCTCAGAAGGAGGCAGAAAGAGTTGGAAAATTAATGAAGTGTAAACAGCAGCAAGGCGAAGAGCTGAAGCTGGAAATGCAGGAAATGAGCAGAGAACTCGAGTCTCTAAAGAACCAAGTGAGTTTGATTGGGTATACACTGTACCTAAGGTATATATTAGTTATTGAGGTTGGTTGTTGGTGTTTTTGTATTTTAGATTGCAAAATGTGATGAAACCATTGCTGACTTGAATGCCACTGTTGAACAGCACAGGAAAGAGCTGGACAGGCGACAAGTAAGACAGATGGACGGACAGACAGACAGACAGACACACGGGCTGATGAACAGATGACAGACAGATGGACAGACAAATAACAGACGTACAGACAAATGGACAGACAGACAGATGACAGACATACATACAGACAAATGGACAGATAAACAGATGGACAGACAGACGGACATTCCAATTTTATGTGTTGCGTCCATAATACATCTGCCTTGCGTAGCAATTGTGTGTCGCCGCGCGTGAGGCTCTTGCCACTCAAAAAGACAAGCTGAAAGCATGCAGCAAGGATATCCTCGAACGCAACAAAGCATGCAAAGCAAAGCAGAAGGAGAAGACAGCGACACTACTTAAGATCAAGGAGCTCGAACACAACGTGCAACGGCACGAGAAAGAGACACGTGAAGCAGCACAGCTTGTCACACAGTTGATGGAGAAATATGATTGGATTGAAAGGGAAAGAAAGTTCTTTGGGAAGGCAAACACTGCGTACGACTTTAATGCTCACAATCCAAAGGAGGCTGAAGCAAGACTTGGACAACTGGAGCAGCAGAAGACACAGTTGGCAAGGACAGTGAATATGAGGGCAATGAATATGCTGGAAAAGGCAGAGGAGAGGGTGAGCAGAGCTGATTGTAAAATGCATTACTTGTTTACATGAAGACAGTGATGTGTTTAGATATGCATCTCACAATACACTAGACTATTGTATTGGAGGGATGTATCTCACAATACACTAGACTATTGTATTGGAGGGATGTATCTCACAATACACTAGACTATTGTATTGGAGGGATGTATCTCACAATACACTAGACTATTGTATTGGAGGGATGTATCTCACAATACACTAGACTATTGTATTGGAGGGATGTATCTCACAATACACTAGACTATTGTATTGGAGGGATGCATCTTACAATACATTAGACTATTGTATTGGAGGGATGCATCTCACAATACATTAGACTATTGTATTGGAGGGATGCATCTCACAATACACTAGACTATTCAGTGTTCTCCCCAGGCATCTCAAGACGTGGCGGGCCGCCATGCCTTGACTTATGCCTGCCACGCCTTGACTCATGCCTGTCACGCCTTACTATCTATGTGTTAGGCAAGATATGGGAGACCAGTGGTTTGGGTTCTTGTTTGTACGACTAAAACACCTGTTGTTGTTTTGGAAAGTCCAAGAGCAACGTCATAGAGATTGCTATGTCCAAAATATACTTATGACGTTGTTTCGAATCTGATCCGATGTCATTTGGTGGCGTATTCGCCCACATTCCAATCCGTATGTGAGTCACGCCCTCAGCAGCCATTTGTGCCGTGGAGTCGTTATTGGTGTGTTGAAAGAATACAAAGTCGCAAGACAAAGTACATCAATGCGTCGAATTGTGTTGTTGAAGTGATAGCCCAATTTCTCGTTCTTCTAGTGGCGTTTTAGGCACCCTACAGAAGCCGATCTAGGAGGCTACACAGGATGTAAGACAATGCACTGATTACAGACGCCAAAACGCACTTGAACGGCATCGGCCCAAACCCAAAGTTAGCGGAAGCATTGCTCAGGTTGGCGTAGACACGGTCACAGTTTCGAAAATCTTGTAGATCTCCGCGAGCATGCCGATACGCTGCGGACGTCTACTAGCGTCGGTATCAGCATGGAAAATTGTCACCAACTGCTTAGTGAACTTGTCTACTAGTGCTACGTTACTAACTAAAGCTATTACAATCGATTTGTGATTTGTATTGGCTTGGAATATATTGGGAGGCTCAGGTTTTCGGCATGTATGCATTAGAAAGTAGCCCGGATGAAAAGTGGGGCTCTAGCTAGAAGGCTAGTGATAGCTTGCTTGTGTTGTACTCTGTCCACGCATAGAAATGTTGTACAGTTAACGTTTTAGACCAAACACAAGCACCCTATGTTGCTCTAGCACTGCAACGCAAAGCCATCAAAGGGCACTCAGATGACCACGCCCACGTTTGAAACAACCACGCCCACAAGTGTGTTCCATTTAGTCACGCCTACACCGCCACGTCTTTGACATATTCTGGGGAGAACACTGCTATTGTATTGGAGGGATGTATCTCACAATACACTAGATTATTGTATTGGAGGGATGCATCTCACAATACATTAGACTATTATATTGGAGAGATGCATCTCACAATACACTAGACTATTGTATTGGAGGGATGCATCTCACAATACATTAAACTATTGTATTGGAGGGATGCATCTCACAATACACTAGACTATTGTATTGGAGGGATGCATCTCAATACACTAGACTAAATGAGTTACGGATTAAACTAGTGTATTTTTATATTCAGTATCAAGATCTCATGTTACGGAAAGAGATTGTTGAAAATGACAAACGCAAAATTGCCAATGTAATTCAAGAGCTTGACAAGAAGAAGGAAGAAGCTTTACATACAGCGTTCGGTAAAGTGAACAAGGTAGTGTGTGTGTGTGTGTGTGTGTGTGTGTGTGTGTGTGTGTGTGTGTGTGTGTGTGTGTGTGTGTGTGTGTGTGACCAAGAATGTTAACATGATGACCTTGTGTTGATTATGTAACCATCTTGTCTGTCAGGATTTTGGTTCTATTTTTTCTGCGTTGCTGCCTGGTGCTGGAGCTCGTCTTTCACCACCTGATGGCCTGACTGTATTAGATGGGTTGGAAGTGAGAGTGGCATTTGGTGACGTGTGGAAGGAAAGTCTCACTGAGTTGAGTGGTGGGCAGAGGTAAAATGCTTTCGTCCTTTAATACAATAGTCTAGTGTATTGTGAGATGCATCCCTCCAATACAATAGTCTAGTATATTGTGAGATGCATCCCTCCAATACAATAATCTAGTGTATTGTGAGATACATCCCTCCAATACAATAGTCTAGTGTATTGTGAGATGTATCCCTCCAATACAATAGTCTAGTGTATTGTGAGATGCATCCCTCTAATACAATATTCTAGTGTATCGTGAGATGCATCTCTCCAATACAATAATCTAGTGTATTGTGAGATGCATCCCTCCAATACAATATTCTAGTGTATTGTGAGATGCATCCCTCCAGTACAATAGTCTATATTTATTACTTAATTAATCACCAAGAGATCTGGTCTGTCTTAGGTCTCTTGTTGCTCTTTCTCTTATCCTCTCACTTCTCCTATTCAAACCAGCTCCTCTTTACATTCTGGACGAGATCGACGCGGCTCTCGATCTCTCTCACACACAGAACATCGGCCAGATGCTCAGAAATCACTTCCAACACTCACAGTTCATTGTCGTCTCGCTAAAGGAAGGCATGTTCAACAACGCCAACGTCCTTTACAAAACCAAGTTTGTAGACGGCGTCTCTACAGTCACTCGTTACACTCAGAATGTTAGCACTGCTACAACAGCAGCAGCAGCAGCATCATCAGCATCATCAACCACGAGAGAAAACAAAGACGCTGGATCGAAAGCAAAGAGACAGAGAATGGGATCAAAAGCAGTATTGCAGCCTCACATGGCAAACTAAGTGGTAACTACAAAAAATGTAATTGTGTCAGTGAGACTAGATAGTAATGAACGTCATGGCAGTTCGTGTAGTTTGTATTCGGTGTATAGCCTCTGTGTTTCTTCATAAATTGGCTTCATCAAGTCTGCCAGTGATCTGTAACACATTCATGTAACACGACAGTAGGAATACTTTCAGCGTCTGTCCTCACTTTATTTCACACACCACGTCACTCTCTTCCTCTCCCAACTTTGCGATAAGGTCTTTCCTGTACGGAAGCATGTAGACGGCCATCTGCACTCCCTTCCTCACAACCCACGAATGATACTGAGCTAACGAGTTCGAGTACGCTTGAAATGCAACGCCAGCAAGACTGTTAGTCTTACACTCAACTACATTCTCAAAAAATTGAATGATGAAATCTGCAACGAGAATTAGCCCGAGAAATGAGATCAAGTTGGTCACGTTATGTCACACTGTATGTAGATATCAATGGTGTACCTAATGCTCTATGTAGTCGTAACAAAGTTCTGGAGCCGGATGCTTTGGATTTTTGTATTGTCAGGTTATTATCAACTTCATGCTAAACACAAATCAAATATGACGTCACAAATCAAATTTTACTTCACAACTCAAACCGATATGCATGATGGCCATCAGACCAGAAGGTAAGCCTTGATGATCTCATCCTCACAGATGAAGAAGGATGAGGAAAATGCTACATTCCATTTTATGTTTGTTTTGCAATAAAAGTTAAAAATCAAAACGCATCATGGTTTTGTATTGTTGCCGAGTGTAGCAAGGCTTCTAATCCAGGTCGCACAACAGAAAGGGGCGTGGTCCTATATGGCTCTCCATCGAGTTCTTGGAATGTGTGTGTGTGTGTGTGTGTGTGTGTGTGTGTGTGTGTGTGTGTGTGTGTGCATGTGTGAGTGTGTGTATGTGCATGTGTAAGTGTGTGTGTGTGTGTGTGTGTGTGTGTGTGTGTGTGTGTGTGTGTGTGTGTGTGTGTACAGTACACACACAAATCTCAAATTTCTCCTCCCCACGACCACGTTTCATGATAGGACCTACCTTAAAAAATCGTTTCCGTGTCCGACTACAGATGAGTCTAAGAACGATTCGTTTAAGTGACCAAACAGCGAAGAAAATGCTTCATGAACTTTTGTCGCCCCATCCTTTTGTATTGTAGCTAGGGACTGTGTGTACGTGACAACCAAGAAACACCTTCAGGAGTTGAATGCCACCTACAGTCAACTATTCACACGTCCCATACTACAATCAATCCTTTACTACACTGTGCAGCATCTAACACTGTTGACAGTCAATGTTTGCCGATATCAATTTCTATGTCAGTAAATACCATACCACTGTCGTTACTACGGAACTGAGTGCATACCTAGACTGTACATTTCAATTGTCTTGATCACGATCGCAAAACGACGACTACCTATACCAGGCCTATATACGTAATCTAAACTACTAGGAAGTTTGCATGTTTACTTCCAGGTTTCAACAAATACGTATTGTCTAGCTAGGACTCGCCGTTTCAGTAGACGGTCTGAAAACTCCGTTGGACATGTTATGGATACCGTACAACTAGTATTGATTATTACAGAACCTGGATCAAGCATACCACATGGTGTCAGGAATGGGATTGGTCTGAAATGCGAGGCACGCTTTACCTTGATCATCGATTGTATTGTCCTGTACGGCTCTCCTACAACAAACCTCAACTCATCACAACCTTCTAATCATTTCTCACAACTCGCAACTCTCACCAGCACTATCAACGTATTCCATCAACACTTCCGCCTTCTCCGTCACATCAGACGCCACAAATCCCATCAACTGCGACACACGGCAATGAGAATGAGACAACAAGGCCTACACACTCACTCCATACCCTCCCGAGTAGCGGGAAAAATTTGTTGAGCTCATAATAGGCTTGTGTGTATTCTCTTAATGACAAATCTCCGTCTTCTGTTCGAACGCAAGCAAAGGCGGTCGCCACCTAGCGTAGAGTGTCTTATTACCTTTTCATGGTGTGTGTAAATGACAGACCTTTGAGAGAGAGAAACCGTTGGAAGTCATTGAAAGTAGGCACGCCCTTTTGCGCGCCTGGAAGAGGGCCTGGGTACGAGGCTACATCGAGTAGCCGCGCGTTCCCAGACTCTCGCGCTTGTCTGCACAAGTGTAGTTGTAGTTACTGTACTGAGTATAACACACTTTTCTTATATACGGGCACCGAACAAATGAATGAGGGAGATTCTGGACGCGGCCACTAGAGAAATGGGTGAATCACACTGGGTTATGTATGAAACATAGATATGTGTGTAATATGTAATTGAAATAAAAATGGTGTGTGTGTGTGTGTGTGTGTGTGTGTGTGTGTGTGTGTGTGTGTGTGTGTGTGTATGTCACTGTGTGTGTGTGTGTGTGTGTGTGTGTGTGTGTGTGTGTGTGTGTGTGTGTGTGTGTGTGTGTATGTCACTGTGTGTGTGTGTGTGTGTGTGTGTGTGTGTGTGTGTGTGTGTGTGTGTGTGTGTGTGTGTGTGTATGTCACTGTGTGTGTGTGTGTGTGTGTGTGTGTGTGTGTGTGTGTGTGTGTGTGTGTGTGTGTCACTGTGTGTGTGTATGTCACTGTGTGTGTGTGTGTGTGTGTGTGTGTGTGTGTGTGTGTGTGTGTGTGTGTCACTGTGTGTGTGTGTGTGTGTGTGTGTGTGTGTGTGTGTGTGTGTGTGTGTGTGTGTGTGTGTGTGTGTGTAAGTATGTCACTGTGTGTGTTTGTGTGTGTGTGTGTGTGTGTGTGTGTGTGTGTGTGTGTGTCACTGTGTGTGTGTGTGTGTGTGCGTGTGTGTAATAATTAAAATGTTTAGATAACAGTTAAGTGTCAAGGCAACATGACTGCAGGCATGACACACAGACAGACTATATTATGTTGTGTGTGTTTGTGTGTAGAGATATTCCATCATTAGCTGTAGAAATCATCGTTTATTTATTGATATTAAACACAACACATTCTTGCAATAAAAGTCTAATACTTGTCTACAGTCGACAATCATGTCATGACCTCTTTAAAAATAATTAACATTTTTCTTAATCTCAATATAATTATTAATTAATAAAGACAATAAACATCTTGATCCTGCATTACGTTACAGTACAGTATGCAGTCGTCTTGTTACACTAGAAACTGATGTATTGTTCTGTCTCTGGTTGGTGTCCATGAGATTGCCAACGGATCTCGACTGTCTTTGCATCAACCCGGTTGATATCTGTCTTCTTCCTAATATGGAATGCGTATGCTTTTGTACATGTGCACACTGATGTGCAGGTGCAGGTGCTAAACCATCAACACTGGATGACAAACTGATTTTGTCACCATTTGGTTCAGCTGTTGAGCAATCAGGTGGTCTGACACCTACAACTATGACTGACTCTTCACTCTTCTTGCGAAACCTACAGAAAAGAAAATATTACAGATTTGTGCAATGTATCCCTCCAATACAATAGTCTAGTGTATGACAACAGTCTGGGAGTAGTAGACTATTTGTATTGGAAGGATGCATCTCACAATACCCTAGACTATTGTATTGGAGGGATGCATCTCACAATACACTAGACTATTGTATTGGAGGGATGCATCTCACAATACGTTAGACTATTGTATTGGAGGGATGCATCTCACAATACACTAGACTATTGTATTGGAGGGATGCATCTCACAATACACTAGACTATTGTATTGGAGGGATGCATCTCACAATACACTAGACTATTGTATTGGAGGGATGCATCTCACAATACACTAGATTATTGTATTGGAGGGATGCATCTCACAATACACTAGACTATTGTATTGGAGGGATGCATCTCACAATACACTAGACTATTGTATTGGAGGGATGCATCTCACAATACACTAGATTATTGTATTGGAGGGATGCATCTCACAATACACTAGACTATTGTATTGGAGGGATGCATCTCACAATACACTAGACTCTAGACCGTACTATTAGTATACTGAACTATTGCAACCAATAAATGACACATGCAGCAGCAAGTTTGTCACTTACTTTCTTTTGATGCTCAACGGCTGTTCCTGTGCATGATTCCGATGCTCGGCTGTTATGGCAAACCCTTCAATACGAAGGCCTGTTTTCCACCACAAATCCGATGTCTCTGTATTGTGATACTGCAGTGAAGACGTTGACATCGTAGGTTTCCTTGTCAACAAGTGTTTCTCTTGGTTAAGCTTCTGTTTGCCTGTGATGCTCCAACTTTTTGACAAATCAATTACAGGCAATCGTAATCGTAGACTGTCTGTTGCTCCAACAGCCATCATGCTGGGCATGCTACCAGTACTGCCACCGTCTGTTTGTCTGCTGCATGTTTGAGGTGATCCATAGTCTGAAAGTGTTTTTCGTCTTTGACTTACACTCAATGTTGCTGCTTTCTCTTTGGTAGCAACGACTGATTCATTGTTTTGCGATGTGCTTGTCAATTGATTTTGGCTTGGCTTTGCATTCAGATGGCCCGTTGATTTATGGCTACGGAGTTTGGCTTCCCAGAATGAGTTTTGGCTTTTACGACGGTCGTGACTGTATCTGTCTGGTGGATAGGTGAAGGTTTTGTGGTCAAATTCTGGAGAGTAGGCATCGTCGGAGACATCGGCTTCATGCTCAGTATCCTCAAGAGTTAGAAGAGAATCAGAAATTGTCTGTTAAAAATCATAAAGAAAATTTATAACAATACCATGGATTGATTTGTACAAACAGACAGACAGACACACAGACAGACACACAGACAGATGGACAGACAGACAGACAGACAGACACACAGACAGACGGACAGACAGACAAACAAACAGACAGACACACAGAGACAGACAGACAGACACACACACACAGACAGACAGACAGACAAGCAGACAGACAAGACATAAGCGACGTAAACATACACAAAATCTGAATGTTGTAATAATCATGTTTATGCAGTAGGTAGTCACTTCCAGAGAATAAGCCACCTGCAACGTTTCCCACCATTTCTTATTCAACATTCAAAAACAAATGCAGAAAAAGCATGCAAACCAGGATGTCCTATTTGCCTCCCACATGGAGCATCCTCAATCATGTTGGGATGGTTAGACACAAAGTGACTACACTGTGGTCTGTGATCACAGAGTGAAGTAACCAAATCAGTATGCAGTGAAGCCTTATTTGCGACCACCTCAAACAGACCACATTAGTAGGCAGCAAATTTGTTCAAACTCAAAATTTGAGGGCGTGGCCATGACACACAATGGACTCCGAAAAATCTTGGGGAGTATGAAACAGACCTCATCATAAGTAAGTATACAATACCTTCCACTCTGCAGTAAACATCATGCAGCCACACAGTAGCTACAGTAGGTGTATGCAGCTACACAAATTTTGCCACAATTCATGTTAATTTTAATTAAATCAATAATTCGAGGATAAAAATACAAAAAAGAGTAAAACCGAAAAGCAAAATTCTGAGATTTTTCAATCTACAAATGCAATGCAACAGAGTGACAAACTCGAATACATTAGGCGTACAGGGGCCTCAACCCCAGAAAAGGGGCGTGGCATATTTCCAGACCTCCACGGCCAATTGACGCCTCCCTGCTGCTACATTCTATTGAGTCCCCGCAGGCACCTCCATCTGCTTCTCAAACGACTGCAAAAGCATGCAACTCATGCAGTGTGGGAGAACGTCAGGTGACATGTACACTCACTAGCTATAGACATCACACACAAAGCAAAGTCTCATCTCTCCTCTAGTGCATCTAGTAATGCAAACATGAGCTGCTCATTGCTCACCACGGCTGCACGCCTTGTGCATTGTTGTGGAGGTGGGACGTCCTGCAGCCAGCGGAGGCATTTCTCTCTTGTCTCTTGTGATGCCATCGAGGCTGTGCTGCTGCTGTTGGGTTGGTGACGTCGCGCATCGGTGTGCGAGTGCGACTGTAGGGTTGGTGCAGTCACAACTGAGTCGTCATGGAGTTGGGCGAACGTCAGGTGTTGGATCACGTGACATGGGTTTGTTATGGTAACGCCTGCTCGACGGCACGTGATGCCGCGGTTGTTATGACGTTCACATTCATTCACTCTCATTCATATTCATTCATATTCATTCGCATTCATTCACATTCATTCCTATTCATTCAAGCATTGCTAATTTAGTAAACAATAGTGCATTTCTCAGAATTTCGAGTAAAACAGTTTGTCTAAATATAAACACATTTTATAAACAAAATTAGAAAGAGTCTAATCAGCTAAAATGCTCTCTAATGAAACAACGTTTCCGCCCTTTTGATAACGCCTGTTACCAGGGTATTGTAAGACCCGTATGTTAGTCAATGTCTGAGGTTCTGTTTCAAGTTCGTCCTCTTCTTTGGGACCACATTCTCGGGCAGTTGGAGGAGCAAGAGGTGGCAGAGATAAAGTGCCTATTGGGCGAGTCGCTGATCGAGGACACGTGCGAGTTACAACGAGAAGTAAGAAAAGATGAGAGAAATTGAGAGGAAAGAGGCGCGAATGTGTGGTGGTAGGTGAGGGCATTGTTGGAGATATGGAGAATGTGTCGTCAACAGACGGATGAAAAAGAGAGAGGTCGCTTATTGGATTTGTTTGGTGTTTGTCCGTCCGGCTGTTTGTCTGAGTCTCTGTCTGTCTGTCTGTCAAATTTTCATATATTTTTATACATCAAAGCTAATACAGGTGAAACTAAAGTAACAGCTAATGAACAACAAGTGTCACAACTACAATTACAATTACACAAATAACAATTAGCATTAAAAAGCTCCCCTACGGAGCCTACAAACCGAAATTTAGTTTACTGAATTGAAAGTTGAACAACATCTAAACTCTGGTCAGTATTCTGTCCATATGTTACTCTGATCATCTTTCTAGCCAACATCGAGGCATTGCAACGCTGAAGTTGTACTAACAAGCGTCTTCTCCAATGTGTTTTAAAATCTGAGGGATTGTTTCTTCCTTCTTCATCTCTATATAGTTTGGAAAGTTTATTGAGGAACGTTGATGCTTCTTCTCCCCACCCACCAAAGTGCTCGAAAACTAGTGGAATAAGGGTAGGAGTGTACCCTCCAGGCAACTGCTCTTGAGAATATTTGCTATGTTTGATGTCTTCTCTTCTTCTTGCTGCAGCTCCATCCGTAGTTGCTGCACTTCGCAGAATGTTCTGGCTCCAGGGGTGAGCAAGGGCCACATCAAGCTCAACATTTCCCCCACATGTTGAGTCAAACACAACAATATCTGCTCTATTGTTGGATGTTGTATATCTATCTTTTGGTTCAATTTGATGCTGGCATTGTAGACTGCTCATGCATTCAGACCAGCACAAAACAACAGAATTGTGAGACCAAACTGGGCCTCCACCCATTTTGCATGTTAGTAAATGGTACCCTTCAACATCTAGTGACTTTCCACATTCACATTTAGTGGCCCAAGGTGGTAAAGACAAAAGTAGACCCAATCTGGGAGAAGCCGCCAAGACAAAATTGCCAGATGAAAGTGCAAACTTCTCTGAAGATGGAATGGAATCTAACCATGCTCCTGCTCCTTTACCTCTAATTGAATGCAATCGTGCTGCATGTCGGTTGTCTGTCTGTCTGTCTGTCTGTCTGTCCAATACATATATTTT